>NC_088980.1:1694569-1818054 GCF_963932015.1 Anas acuta
GTCTTCCTTTTTGCTCCATGGGCAAAATCCAATTTAACGACTGCTCATGATCAACACAGTGTTCTCAGCCTCCTGTTCTGCTCCACTTCTGGCCATTAGTGGCCAGTGTAGTGAACCTGCTGCACCGTCTACCCCCAAAGCCTTTGGGATGGTGCATGAAATCACGCTTTCTTTGAGTGGTGGTGTCTGGGAAGAAAGATGGGAGCTGCAAAACCAGCAATGCAGAACAGCATTTGCTCATGCCCAGTTACAGTCTTAGCTCTGCGAGGGCAGGGAACCACCCTGCATTGTTTGTGCTGGGCTGGATGAAGGCATCGCATAGCTGTGAATGGAATGAGGCACCCCTCATGACATGGATACTGTGAATGTATCAGGTGGCATGAGAGCATCCTTCAAAATAGCCACTGCAACCACATAAGGCAAAAAACAGAACCAAGAGGGCACTGTGCTGTGGGAGTGGGAAGGAAAGGCTGGCTTGTCCAGTTTTCCTTTTGCCATCATTTTATTTATTTTCTCTGCAATTCTGTACTACTTTCTCCACTTGATGATTAGGGACAGAACCAGAGAGATGTCATGCACCCTCTTACTCCACTGAAAGTTGCTAATGGTGTGGGAAACAGTCCTAATGTGAGATGAGGGACAAGCTTAGAATGCATCTCCCAGGCAACAGTTATCCATGTGGTTGGTTTTTTGCCAGCTTGTGTTGGGTCTGAAGCCATCCATGCTGTGCTTGGGAAGAGCTGGAGGTGGATGGACTACTGTGTGCTCTGTCAGGAGCTGGATGTGCTGCTGAACTACACCAAAGTGGCATTGTAGGCATCCCTTGGGATACATGTGAAGAGGCATGAACATCTTTTTCAATGTGATTATTCTTCCCAAGGGAACCTTGTGCTTGGAAGCATAAGGAAATGTGGGCCACCAAGTTACTGTCATTTGTGTGCAAGTCAGAGAGCACACAGGACAAAATTTGCTGTCCTGTTTCTCTCTCTTGGATGTTATCTGATACTGATGATGTTTTCCTGAAACTACTACTGGAATTCGATTGCTGCTGGGGTGGTGATACACACACTGTGCTAAATGTCAGGGCCAGGAGCATTTTTTGACCAGCTCTTCCTCCTGTGCAAAGCATGCTTGCATCAGAAGAAATGCCATGACTACACGTTGAACAAGAAGAATGCCCTTAAAATTCATCTATGATAAACCAAATTTCTTCTTTTGAAGGTCTTAGAGCTAAAGTGTGCATAGGAGAGGGTTTTCAGCAGGTAAATTAGCATTTCTCTAGAAGGTGCTGCCCAGCAGGAAAATAAGATTGGAGTTGACCGGATTTGTTCTTTGTTCATCTGAAAACCACAAGCTTAAGGATTGTGAAGCTACCCTGTGCAAGATCTTCCCAAAAGGTTTCCACAGACATAACTCATTCCCATCTTTCTGCATCCACAATGAACTGGAGGATCTCAGGAAGGTCCCTCCTCATAAACACAGAGGAATATCTAGCCCACATCCATCTGAGTGTGCTCCTGAAGGATTTTAGGGGCTCCGAGGCCCATAAACAGGCAAAGACACAAAAGAGATATTTTATGAGAATCAATAAAGATTTCTTTTTATTTTAATTCCCTTTTTACATACACCTGTGGTTTGTCATTTTCCGCTCATTACTTTGGTCCATACAGAAAGCAGAAGTGGAGGAATGTAAACCAAATGTCTGCCTGACGACACACACAAGGCAATGTCCTCGTAACACATACAAAGAAATCACAGTTTTGTCCTTTAGCTTTTCAGTCTTGTCCCTCTTCTGAAGTGAAATAAGGTCTTACAAAACCACTTCAGTGAAATTACTTGTGTGTGGGGAGGAAGAAAACACCCAAATTTTTTCCCTCCTGCTGACACTAGAAGAAAAGGAGCCAATATTCCCCAAACAGACGTGTCGGACAGAGCTTGGCTGACTGCTAGGAATGGCCGAGTCCTTTTTCTAATGCCCACACCCCATCCCCACCATGGCTTGGTCACCCTGAAGTTGCTGAGAAGAAGCAAGGAGTTTTAGCAGCAGGTCTGTCTCTTCGTGCATGCCCCAGCTCATGCAGATGGCAAGAAATTGACGTTGTGTTTCTGAACATGGGGATGGGAGACGATGCTTGGATACACCCGTCCTTCCTCTTCTGCCACCAAATGCCTTTCTCTGCCACCAGCTCTACCTGACACAACCCGTCCTTTAAAACATTTCACCTCCAACAGCAAACGG
Source organism: Anas acuta (assembly GCF_963932015.1). Lineage (NCBI taxonomy): Eukaryota > Metazoa > Chordata > Aves > Anseriformes > Anatidae > Anas > Anas acuta. The sequence goes on from NC_088980.1 coordinate 1,696,809, forward strand.
CTTCTTACGTATCCTTCCCTGCAGCCCTCAAGGAAGAGTGATTAATTTAGACAGAGGAAAATTAAAAGGTAAAAGCTCAGCCTGGCAGGAAGCATCCAGCTCTATATTTAGAAGGGCCCATGCCTGTTGTAATGCTCTGGTTTAAATAGATGCTGCTTTCCTGGTGAAGTCATTGTTTTGTCTTCTGTTTTAGGTACCTGAGGTCTGCTCTGTTTGGAGAACATCCTTCATTAAAGCTCATTTTAAGTAGTCTTTCATGTGGTTATTGTATCTCTATTTCAGAGGACGTAGGCTCAGGCATTTTGGAAACCCAGTGCATACTCATCCCATCCATCTCAAATATTTTAATCCCATGCCTTTTTTTTTCTAGCAAGATACCATGCCCTAAATCCCCACATGTAGAAACTGACCCCAATACAGAAGCCCAATGTTGTCACTCATAAAGCATTTTGAGAGAGGAGACTCTGGCCATTCAGACCATCTTCTGCCACTTGATCTCTGCTTTCTGTTTTTTTTTAGTGCTATTGATCTAAAATGTAAAGCAACCCTGAATTGTAGGTGGCAAACAAGGTTTTGGGGACAAAGGAAGGGTAAGGTCATTTGTTTGAATCATTATCTTTTTCCTCCTCAGAATTTAAGGGTAAATCCCACTCTATGGAAATCAACACGCATTTTGGTGTTGATTTTCATGGGGTCAGGATTTCATTCCATATCAATGCCAGCACATCTGTGTTGTTGCCCAGAATGAGTAACTCTTGCTTTGAGGAAGATAACCAAATACTATCAAATTTTTGAGATCATATGCCAAGAAAACAATTGCTAAGGTCACAGGGAAAAGTTACTCTGTGGGACCCAGGAGAAATGTGTTTGAATACCAGGTCCTTGTGCTGAGGCTTCTCTAATGTATCCTTTTTTTTTTTTTTCAGGAGAAAAAAAAAGAAAGAAAAAGTGCTAGTGAGGATGAAGAAGAAGAGAAGGTTGCACAGATTTTGATAAAGTCCTCATTTGCTTTTTCAAGACATACCCTGTTGCAGAGAAAGTGTCATCATGCAGTAGAGCCCATCTCTATTAAATCTGTGCTGGACAGGGAGGTCTGCCTGAAAAGAAGCCAGATTTATGACTCCCTGGTTACTGATGTTCATCTGGGTCAGCTCTTCCTTCACTTTTTCTTTTGTTCCTGGCCCCTGTGCTGTGTGCCAGACTCCGAGCTGATTTCCAGCCCTGCCCTGCCTCACTGGAGTCTTACGAATCCGTTCCGAATTAGGACAAAGTTTGTTGTGCTCTGTTTTTGCAAACGCTGCCTCTGGCTCCCTTACAACGCAGCGTCACTGCCCATCAGTGCTGAATGCCATCAGGAGATGTGTTCAAACAGGCGACAGCCCCAGATGGTACAATAACACACCACAGATGCAAAGGCAGCTCAAGGAACAGTTCTGCAAGCGTGCCCCAAAGCAACATGGATGGACCGACCTAGAGAAGGGCACATAAACTACCTGAGCAGACCAAAGCATTAAATTTAAATTAATCATAAAATAGAATATCTGATAGCAGTGTGCCAGATTTAAACCCAAGCCCCCAGACACTGGAAAGACATCACGTAAGCTTTGCAGGTCATAATGAATGTCTCAAGATCTTCTATGAGCAAAACACGAGTGAGTTCAATTGGAGGCTGAAATGCTGTGCCAAGGTTTGCAAACCTTTCCCTGGCCCGTGGGAAAGGTTTCACTGAACCTTATTTGATATTTCTTTTAACGCTCCCCGATGACTTCCATTAGCTTCTCACACTCTTTTTCCCACTTGCTTCCCAAATTCTGGCAAAATGTTGATATTATCTTGAACTTTGTAAACTGCGGGGCTAGTTGAAACCTGAAAGCTGGCGTGAAAACTTGGAGGATCTGAATTCCCATGCAAGTAGGAAAGAAAAGAAAAAAAAAAAGAAAAAGGAAAAAAGAAAAAAAAAGAAAAAAAGAAAGAAGGAGCTAAGAAAAATCCCTACTAGTTAAAACAGCTGAGAATGGCTAAGTGACCACAGTGTATGGCCGTGGGGAGAACAGAGTAATCTGGACAAGCAGAGATAAAACACGTTTGCTTTATGTGATGGCTGATGCCTTGGGTGTCATTTTATTTAATCCCAAACAGCAAACCCAGTGTCTAATTCTCAGCAGAGTATTTCTGTTGCTACAGTTGGAAGCTTTATTTTAATTCCATTATGCAAATTGCAAATGAGTCTTGAACTGTGGTCTAGATTCAGATCTGTTTTGCCTTGGCATTCGACCGAGTTAACTCAATTAACTTCAGTGGAGTAGCTCCTGCCTTCTGCCAATGAACATAAAATCAACATCAGGTCTGTTTCTAACTGTCCTGCCCTAGGGACTGGCGTTGAATGACTCCGTCCGCTCATTATATCTATTCCCTCCACCACAGAGAACTCCTTCTGCACAGGAGAAGCCAGAACACCAGACACTGCACAGAAACCATTAGAGCATTCAACAGAACCTGATGAAATAAACAAAAATAAATAACCTATTATGACTATTTTATTGTTTATAATCATTCTTAAGTGCGGAGCAAAGACAGCAAGTCTTTTTTCTTACTCTCTGTGCTCTTTCCTTAAAAATTCATGGCGAACAAAAGACAGTTTTGGCAGCCCAACCTTTTGGCTCTGCCAGGGTGCCTGTGCTCTGAGCCCTGTGTGATGGATGTGATGTGACTAGGGTGCTGTGCAGCCGATCTGAGCAAATTGTTTTCCCCTCCTGATGTTCCAGATTGGTTTTGAATCTCGGAGTTGAGATTGGCTTCCAGCCATTAAAAAAACCCTGAGTCTGCATCCAGTTAAAATGGAAAATGAAATGCCTGACTGAGTTCTTTAGGTGAGATTGAGGGGGTTCTTTTCTAGGGCGAGGTTGGAAAATAGGAGCTAAGTGTAAAGAAGGACCCCAACCAACATGAATTTGGGATAGAAGGACAGGGGTGTCCACTCTGCTGGTCCTTGCTGTGGCCTTTTCTGCCCACTAAAGAGAAGCATTGTCGAAGACCTAAAACGGTTGCTGGTCCTATCCCCTCTGCAGACCTGGACCACCACCCAGATTGATGCTACAGTCTGCTAGCACTGCCAAAAACCCATGTCTCAGGCTCACCTGCACCTGCTGGACTCTCAGTAGAAGATCCCTGCTCTAAAATAATCAAAACCACCTACAGGCCAAAGAGGAGCCAGTGAAGTTGTCTATCACACCTGAATAAAGAAGTACCTTGATTAGGACACATTTTGCCTCTTCTGAGGCTTGATATATAGACAGCAAATAAACTTGTGGCTAACCACTAAATGAAGCTCATGAATAATATTTCTGGCTAAGACTTCCAGAACAAGGTCACTGGTTTTGGTTTAGCTGGGCTTGATGTCTCTGAGCTTTACATGACCAGAAGCTGGTCACAGGTGAGTTCTCAGTCACATCTCTGTACACTTCCATGCATCCCATGGAGCACATAGAAACACGAGACCAGGTGTCTGGCTCAATTGATCAGGTAATGGCTCATTATTGGGGGAAAAAAAATGCCAACCTTTATCTTTTTTGTTTGTTTGTTTGTTTGTTTTTCTGAGTAAAAGCAAATATCAATTTGCTTCTTGGTTTTCAATTCAATTTGTTTCTTTTTTCTTTCTTTCTTTTTTTTTTTTTTTTTTTTTTACTATTTACCTTTTTTTTTTTTTTTTACCATTGCAATGGTGAAGTTTTATTTTAGTACATTTGAGTTAATCACGTCTTTGTAACAACTCACCTCTGCTTTCTTTTGCTCTCCCACCCTTAGCTAAGAGCTAAGCTTGAGTTTGATTTTATGAGAGACCACAAAAATAGCCTGGATGGAACAAGGTAAGCCCAATAACTTTTGTACAAATGGCAGGATTTGCTGCCTCAGAACAACACGTTATTTTGGGCCAACAGAATTTGTTGTCCAGGGGGCTCAACCTTTCACTTCTGTAGGCAAAACCAGGAGGACTGCTTTCCAACAAATGTCCACAGAGATGGACATGATCCTTATTTTACTTATACAATTTATGAACCATTATGTTTTCCAGGCAAATCCAGACAGACCTGGCCAATCCATGATGGAAATTTATTTATAGGGTCTTTCGCAAACTCATTTCCTTTACAATTTAATATTTTTCTCATTTCAAGACACCCTAGAGGAATGGGATATAAAATCTACTCTGTCTGGAGAGTGACACTGGGTTCCTGAAAAGCTCTGTAGCTGGCCAGGAATATCATATATGTCCTCTATTTACTCTGCAGAACGTGGCAATTCATCACCAACAGAAGTAAAAATAATAATAATTTTAAAAAATTAAACACAAAAATAGAAGTAAAAATAATAATAATTAAAAAAAATCAAACACAAAACATGTTCCAGCATAAAGACTTTTAAAAATAAATAATTTCCCTAGACCTCTCTGAGGATGCAACGTGATTTCTCCCCCAGCTGGTGCTGTCAGCTGGAAAGTGCCATGGTGAAGACCTACCTTAACCTGCTCATGGCCTTAAAACAAAGCTTCCTCACATGCTGAGCAATTTACAACTTGCAGCCACCAGTGCAATGCCCATTTATGACATAGGATACATGGCTGAGGAGGCAGACACCAAACCCATAACCCCAAAGGCTGGAAAATGCTGTCTCAGTTGTTGTTTTTTTTTTTTTTTTTTTTTTTTTTTTTTTTTTTTTCTTTTTCTTCCTGTTACATTTAAAATGTCATAAAATCTGGATGAAACCAGAAGGAGAGGATGTGAACCACATTATTGTCACATAACTTTCCATGACAAGGTAGGGACTAGTCTGGAGCAAACTCATGGGCAATGGGCACCAATAGGTGCAAAAACACACCTATGCTAATAAGAAGCAGTGCTGGACACAAAAGGACTTCATGGATTCATGCAACCTCTCCCTTAAATGCAGACTCTTAAAGTGCTTTCTCTCATTTCACACAGTCGTATCTCAGGTGAAAGAATGATTGAACAGAGAGAGAAATCTGGATGACTTCAGGGAGATACTGATCGCTTTCCTCATCCTCAGTAATTCTGCTTGAAGTTTTCAATTCTGAGTGGAAGTTGTGCAGGAAAATCAGCCAGTGAAAACAAAACAAAACAAAACAACAACAACAACAACAAAAGAAACCAAAATGATAGCTGAGGTTTCTTGACTTTTTAAAAGATCAGATTCTGAAGTTTAAAAATTTGTAAGCCAGTCATTGAATTAATCAAAAAAATAATCAAGAATAAAATTGGATCTTGACTCCTAATGTGTTTTTATATTTAAAAAAATTGAAAAATTTTACCAGCACTGTGGATGTTCTGCAGCTTTCAGCCAATTTCCCATAAACAAAAAAAATGATGGTAATCCCTGGCTGAGGAGTTCAGTTTTCAGGAGAACTTTGTCAATATTTTGGCTCTGATATGTGTTGGACAGGATGGAGCAGAGCTGAGGAATGGTGCGGAATGGGAAAAGACATAATCTCATTTGCACCAAGACAAAGCAGTTTATAGAAGGTGTAAAATCACTCATCTGCACTTATTCAGGGGAAAAGGGACTCAGGAGCATCAGCAGACGGTGCTGCTGGGCTGGGTACCATGATTTAAACCTGCCAGGGGTTGAGATTCCCTGCCCAAACCCAGCACCTCAGTGGCAATGAAGAGGAGGACAGCCACCCAAAAGGTGGGCAAGGAGACCCCTCCCCAGTGTGCTTAGAGAAGCAAGAGGAGCTATAGTATACAGCCATAGCTGTAGAAGAAGGAAAATGAAATAAAGAGAAGAAAAAGGAAACAAAGCTGACACAGTGGAAGAAAAAATGGAAAAATACAGACAACCAGTTCCTCCAAGTCTTTGCCTCCTCCTAGGGTGGGTTTGTGAACGTCTCTCTACCCAAGTGTATCTCTCTATCCTTCTATCCTCCTCAATTTTTTTTTTCTTTTCCCAGGATAAGAACTATCACCCCACGGGGACTCAGACCTCTGGATGGGGATAAATTGTCCTTGAGAAGTGCCTGCATCTCCCGGTGATGGAGAAAAGTGAAGGTGACCGCACTCCAGATCCGGAGGCTTTTGGCTAAACACTGGCAGGACCACTCTGCCTGCCCTTCCAGCACAAATTCAAACTGCAAATGGTGGTTTCTTCTCTGTTTCAGAGAATCAGTGGAGGATGTCCTTGGACCCCTACCTAACAAAGCACAGCCTACGCACTCAGTCAACACTTTCTGCAATCTCAGCACTCAGCACAGGACAGATAGGAACAGACTTTGACAAATATACAGTCTGCCTCACAGTCTGTCGTGAGTTTAAAGGCAAAATTATTCCCCTGTTTTGGTATAAGCATCTTCCTTTTTTTCATGAACACTGAAACACCAAGAAAAAAGAATCTATTATGTATGATTTGCATGTGAAAAGATCAGGAAAAAATTTCTTCCCGTTGTGCATGTAATTTTTATCTCCATTTATCATCAGTTTTTAAGCATTTATTCTAAGTAATCCAGTGATGAATGCATTTCAGTTTACGAGGGGTTTTGGATTTGTTTATAAATAATTTTATGGTTTTTGCTAATTCCTTGAACTTTGCTAAGTGATTGTCAAATATTATTAATCTTGAGGTGTCTGTAACAAGCACAAGTAAACAGTGAGTCACCAGTGGGTTTTTTGGTGGTTCTTTCTTTTTTTTTTTGGTCTTTTTTTTTTTTCTTTTGCTTTGTTCCAACAGTGAAATGATGCTAAGTGATCTTTGAGCGAGAAAATCAGGAAGGTCATTGCATGTACTTGGAGGATTTAAGCACAACATACTTCTAGATGGATAGAAAGCCAGAGACAGCATACTCAATGTGCTTCTCTCTTATCGGTGGTTCAGCCACATGGGATGGTAAATATCGCAGCTGTACACATTGACAGACAACTGGTGATAACTTCTACCCCCTTTATATTCCCTCCTGAGGCCATGCCAAAATCTGTGAGGAAAAGGCAAGCAGCGAGCATGGCTGGGATGACCCAGATTTCTGCAGAGCTGGTTAGGTCTCCATGCCAAGCTTTCACTAGAGCTGACTTCTCTGGCAAGGTTACCTAACTTCTCTGTAATAGCATTGTTAGTATTGTTCCTGTGAATATTGTTGTTCATAATAGCAACAGTGACAATAAGAGAGCAGGAAAAAAAGTTTATGCTTTGAAAACCTGTCCTTTCGATAGCTGCTGATTTGGTGGTAAATGGTTATGAGGAGTTTTGACTTATTCTAATGATACAAAACAAACAGACAAAACCAAAACAAAAATAACAAACATCACAAATAAATACTGGCTTTTAAAGATTGGCTCATGTGTGTTTGCAATTGGTTGAGAGGTGCTTCAATGCCTTACAGAGGCTACCACATCCCCTACCTATCTCTTAGCCACCACACCCCTACCAGGTCCGAATCCAAAACCCAGGGATGTCAAGGGGAGGAGGTTTGTTCCTTGATTTCGCTGGGTGTTGGATCCTAACCTGAGAGGCTGTTTAAAGATGATGTGGGACACAGAAAGCAGAGTCAAGGTCTCAGCAGCTCTTCCTGACCAACTTCAGAGTTTTGGGGGAAGTTTGTCCTTAATACGTACTTAAAAGTCTCAGTGGTGAAGTGATTGGATGCATCTCAGAGGTGCTGGTTGGTGCCACCCAGCAGCATATCTAAAGGACCAGGACAGAGAATAGGTTATTTTATAGGTTCCACCTGCATCCTAAAGGACTTCTGCAAACTGCCCCAAGGCCTGTTTTCTATCCGATTTGCATAACAGTAAGGTGGAGTAAAAATGCTTCAGGTGATTGGAATTTACCAAGAAAGAAAAAAAGAAATATGAAAACAAAACAAAACAAAGCACCATGAGAGGCTGACTTTTGGACAGCTTGAACTGAATAGTGACATTATGACAGGGTCTGAAGAGAGGATCCAGGCTGGCTCAGCCAGAGTCCTTTCTTTGAGGAAGCACTTGCTGCAATAGGAAATCTGGTCATTGTTCCTAATTTTGTAGTACTGGACACTTCTCAATCATGCTTCAGAACGGTCAGAGACCCTTTGCTAATGCTCAGCTGGTGTGAAATGCCCTCAGCACATAACACAGTTGGTTAACAAAGGCTGTATCTCTTTGCCACTGATGAAGACATGAGGTGTGTCAGAAAAAGACCTTTTGGCGCACCTTGCAAAAACCTCCAGAAAGAGAAACTCTGCACAGGGACAAAATATGCCTGGTGTCTCTCTCTTGTAGGAAGCAGGTTTTTCCTTGTGCTCTTCCCTTCGGAGGCAACCCCAATAGCATTTCCTCATCTGAGCATCTCTAGGCAAACTCAATGGTTTTGGATGAAGTTTTATACTCGTTGGCACCAGCTAAGGCAGTGGCCAGGTGCACATAGGTGTGTGTGTGGCTCATTTGAATGACCCCACCATTAAGAATGGGAAAGATGCTCAGAAGGTGACCTACTAGGAGCAATCCCTGTGCTTTTTGTCCAGCAAATTTTGCCCTCGGTTCTCATGAAGGTAGGTTTGCCTGGCTGTATCCAGCATCTTATGCCTCTGGGTGAGGCAGGCAGATTTGGAGTCTTTCTCCTTGTGAGGGCATGGAGTAGTGAGAAACAAGAAATTAAGATGGGGAGAATGAGCATCAATTTAAAGATTAAAAAAATGACTGAAGCTTGTTTCCATGAGCATCCACAAACAGGGAGGGCTCATTTAGCTACCCTCTGAGCAGATTTTAGCCACACAGACACCGGCGCACAGTCTTCATTAAGGTCTTGTGAAGATCACAACCAAATTCCCCTCCCTGCCTCAGCCAGCCTGGGAGCAGTCAGGGTGGGCCTCTCTCCACTGCTGTATCTGGAAGAATGACATTTTCACACGTTTTGATAACCACATTTTCCATCCTAAAATTGCACTGGTTTCTGGCTTGCTACTGGGACTCAGGTCAGGGAAAGGAGAATACAGTTTTCAGCCTGCATCTTAGCAACATGAGCTGTTAACCCTGCCTACCCCAGAGGACCATTTTGGCAGGCAGTGGGAATACCCAAGGGAAGAACATGCCCCAGGCAGCTGGTCGTACCGACCCTTCCATGCTGAGCTCTTGGCTGCAAGAACGGGCAGCTACAGCCCCCCGAGTAGGTCTCGTGTGTGTTACCAGACAGACTTTAAGAGGAAAGAGCAAACTGAACCAAAGACGCTGGTGCCCAGGGTGGCTTTGTACCCTTGCAAGAAGATGGCACTGTACCTTTCTTGCAAGACTCTTGCTCTACTGGGTGAGACTCCCACCCTCCCAGGCTGCCCAAGCTCTCCAAGAGGTGAAAGGACCACGTGCTCCTGTGCAACCCTCCCTCGCCAACTCTCAGTATCTCTGTTCAGCAGGTAGCAAGGCCCTCGGGACAGCCCTGCCCCCATTATCACCAGGGAGACTCAGATCACTGAATATATGTGTGTGATCAACCACTGGCCACATTGGTGGCTCACTTTTTTTTTCCCATATAACTTAACCTCTCGTTCCACCGAACAGAGAAACTGTATGGAAATCCTTGGCATCTGATGCGTGGCCTGATATTCTTTTGCCCACTAAATGCTCTCCAGGAACCTTTCTCATCCTTTTGCTTCTTCTCCTCCTCTCTTTACATCACTGTCTCTCTTTCTTCTTCAACAAGTACTGTGGGTCTGTCTCCATCATAAAGCCCAGAGCCATTCAGGTACTCCTCGTCTTTGTTGTACTGCTCTGGTCCAGAAGAAGGCATGGAGTTTTCAGAAATAGAGCCATTTTTTACATAACCTGGTAAATTCCGGTGTCCATTGAGGGTCCCTGGTATAAGTCTTGTATTGAGATGGAGGGCAAGTGCCCCTCTCGTGGCTACATTTGTGATGCTGGTGTGGGAAACCATTGGTCCATAACTGTAGGTTGTGCTCCCACTTCGTGCTTTCCTTTTGAAGTCAAGTGCTAATGTCCACCTGCTCCATGACTTCTTTATTTCTGCTTGGACCTGAGATAAGAGGGGAAAAAAAAAAACATGAGTGGAAGGACAGAGGGCGATCAGCAGGATGTATTATCCACAAGGGTGGAGAAATCTTTGGAGGGTAAAATTGGAAGGAACATCTTGTGTTTATGCTGCAGGACATAAGAAACATATCTGTAGTTGCATTTCCCCTTAAAATCCATAAGCTTAGGCCCAACAAAACTTATGTTGGACCACGAAAGTAATTCCGTTCTTTGCACTGTGCATTCACTGACCACCTAGATTGTTAGCATCCAGCCACAGAGGGGATTACAGGGAACAAAGACAGCTCAAAAGCAATCTTAAAATTAAAGCATGTCACTTGAAACAGAATAAAAGGGTCAACAAAGCTTGGCCTAACAAAAGAGCTTGCTGCTTAGACAGCTATTCTATCAATCCCCTTTTATTTCTGCCACCGATCAGATATTAGGCAGCACAAAACAGCACTTGTGCTGGGAAAAGGAAAAAAAAAAGCACATTTTTTCCCCCCATTAGCTACTTCCAGTAGCTCATTTATTGATGACAGATTGATCTATATGTCTTACATGACCAAAATGAGTGTACGAACTTTCTGTGTGCATGGACAGATCTTTCAGCGAGTGAAAAACAGGGTTGCATCTCTAGACTAAGAGGGGATACACTGATGTGCATCCACCTTACCATCTGCATTTGGAATTAGTTTAATAAAGGTGAGACATAATTAAGAAGCTGATGACTCTTACCTCTCCATTGCAAAAACAGTATATGATGGCAACAAAAAATCCCTAGAAGAAAGAAGAAATAACACATTAATATTAATCTGGCAGCAGCTGAGTATCTATACCCCGCTGGAGTTGCCCAGCATCCTCGTGTTTCTCTGAAATCAGTGATGTTTATAACTTGTTTTATATGATATGGGTAGGAAACATTGCTCTGTTTAGTAGTGCATGAGGGACAGATTAACGTAGCCATTTTTTACAGACAATTCACAAAGTAAATGGACTATATAAACTCTCTGGATCGTGCTCGACCTAACACATCTATTCCCCTGCCCTGATCTTTTGCAAAGTTCCTAAGACAGCAATGAGTGCCTGGGAAGGTGGTGGGGTCTCACTCACTAGAGGTATTTAGGAACATATTGGATAAACATTTCCAGTGCTTTACATGTAGCTGATCTTGCTGCTGGACAGGAGATGGCCCTAATGGGACTCTTTCAGCCCTGATTTCAAGTGGGGCAGCCTGTACGTTGGGCAGAACTGGCTGAGGGGGAGCGGCAAAACCAGTCAGATGTGAGAAAACCATCCACATCTTTTTTGTTGGTCAATAGTTCGGCCAGATCTTGGTGAGGTCACCTGCTATTTGTTCCCTTCTGAGCCCAGCAGGAATTGTGGAAGTGCATGGATGCAAGCTTTGTCCCCACCTGCCTTACAATTTCATCTGGCAGACCCACTGTCCCCCTCCATCATCCACACTAGTTGACCATGATGATAGGTAGTTGCACGTGAGCCAAAAGTTAATCTCTGAGGGAAGAGTGGGCAGTGGCTAAAAAACACTGCTCTGCTTGTAGAGCTTTGCATATTCTTGCTGTTGTGCCTTATACAGGAGCAGTCCTATAACTGAATTTGCCTTTTACCCAAACCTTGAACTGAGGAATCCATTCACAGGGCTGAGAGACAGCTTGGGATAAGCTAATTGGAAGCTAATTTGAAACAACATGTCTCTGTGGATCTCTACCAGCTTATGTCTATCCTGGATCTACACAGATTTTGTGGGGCAAGGTATCTTTCAACAGGCTTTTTTTTTTTTTTTTTTTTTTTTTTTTCCACACACTGATCCTTTTTGCACTGTATTTTGCAAATATAAAACATACTTGTTGCTAAAATACTGTCAAATCACCTTGTGAATGAAATCTGACATGCTGTGAACACAACCCTGTTCCCAAAGAGAACACCTTGCACTCTCCTTTCCCTCCCCCCTCTGTTTAAATTCTTGTAGTTTGTCCCCATAGTTTAACAATGACAATACCTGGAAAGAGTTGAACAGCATTTCATAGTGCATTTGAACTTGCCAAAGAATCCCTGACACATCTGTGTATGGCATAGCCATGAAAACAATATAGTGAACGCCAAAGAGAGGCATAAGGACGAGGGTAGATTTCAGCAGCTTCCTGCAGGAACAAGGAAAGAGAAGACACAGAGGAAGTCAGTGGATGGGGTGAAACTCCCAGCCAGGCTGGTCCACCTCATACCTTGGGTGTCTATCATGCATAATTTTGTTATGGCTCAACATGCCCCCTTTACTAGTCCTGGAGAGCTTACATTTACACAGGCTCTATGTCCACCCACAGTTTCAAGCCATTTATTCTCTTATGGCATGAGACACAACCTAATCCATCCCCCAGCATGTCGTGATATGCTAATCTAACCCTCTTCACATGCATGTCCCCGTGAGATGTTGCTGTAGGTACTGGAGGTGAAGACACCAAGACTTCTTTCTCAGCCTCAGACCATCCACTATTCTCGGTCAGGAACATGGGGACAAGATGGAAGGATGACTGGAAAGAAATGTGCACTGTTGCTTCCAGGTCCCAGCCTCTAAATTCCCTTGCCCCTAAAGGGTGATTCTGCTTCTGAATTTAAAGACTGGACATAGTCCTAGACAGCCTAGTCCAGATGGCCTTGTTGGAGCAGAGGGACTGGACCAGATGATTTCCAGGGAGTCTGTCTCACCACAAAATTTCTGTAATTCTGCAGTTCTCTCTTCTTTTTGAGGCAAAGATCCACCCAGGGTTAGTGCCTTCTGTAGAACAGTGGAGAGGGAATTGCAGAATTATGCTAGATACCAAAGGGAAGTGGATTTCATAGTACGGGGTAAGCTGGGGGTCACCAATCCTAGGAAACGTTTTGGACTGCAGCATCCCCTGGAAAGCCCTGTTTGAAGGAGAAGCTCCATCTCAGCACAAGACCTATGTCAGGGGGTAGGAGGGAGGTAAAATGAAGCCCTGAGTGCTTGGCTGGGTTTGCTCCTGAGGGATCCAGCTTTGCCTGGAAGTGATGCTAATTGAAGGATTAAACCCGCTGCCAAGAGTTACAGCAAGTCACCAAGTGCAGGCAGTTATTGAGAAGGACGGACATCACTACCAGAAAGACCTGGTACCACCTCTGTCCAGCAACTGGAAACCACTGAGGGAATTTAGAACATTAAAAGGAACAGGCCCCATCCAAACCATAATTAATAGCAAGCTTCAGCCAGGGATAAATAAATAAATAGATAAATCAGAGCCCTGACAGGGCAGCAAAGGAAAACGGAGAGGTGTTTTCCAGCCAAATATCATTCCTGATTCAAATGAAACATCTTGTGTTTGGAGAGTGTGATGGTAGCAATGAGCTCATGGTTTGCAGCCCAAATTGCCCTGTTCTTCCCCCCTGCATGTGTCCTGCCGGTGAGTCCAGCCGAAGGGATTCGGAGAAGCCTTGGGAGCCCTCGAGCAGCCGAGGTGTCTCAGCAATCTGCTTTTTCTGTCCAGCTTTGACCATACTACAAATACCCTAAATTATCAAGAGAGAAGAGCTGGCAGAACAAAGGAAAACAAAACAAACAAGGAAAGGCCAGATTTCCAGCAAAGGTTCAGGAATCTTTTTTTTTTCTTTTTTTTTTTTTTTTCATTTCAGCAAAAGCACTGGAGCACCCGCTGAAGGGCAGATTTAACAAATAGACCAAGTTTTACAAAGCACAGGAGGGAAATAAACAGAAATAAATAAAATTGTACAAGGTTTAGGGGCTTCAACAGCACAAGCAACGCTTTTATTTTTGCACTGTTGGTTCAAGGCCAGCACAGTCACTTCCTAACTGGCTGGAGGAACTGAGCTCCTCTCTTTACTATGAGGCAGGTCCCTGGGGTTGGATTGGAGAGGTTTAGGGGAGGTTTAATCGGCTGCTGATTTATTCTGCATTATCAGGCTTAGAAGATGGTGTTCTTCTCACCTTTTTTTAAGTGTCTACAGGGTGGGTATTTTCAGCTGAACCACTCACCCTGGGCTCCCTCTGCAGTCAAAGAGGGAAAGGGGAACTTTGACTTCTCCCCAAACCGAGGAGGGTTCGTGACTCACCTGTACTGTTGTCTTGAGTCACACCTCCCTGCATTTGTCTCCCGTAGCTTGGTTGCTAGGACTCTGATAATATTGATAAAAAGAATAAAATTTACCTGGAAGAGGGAAAAACAACAACAATTAATAACTGTTAAAGGAGATGCAGCTGATGTTCACGTTGCTCAGGCTGTGCTTCCCCCAAGGTGAGTCAAGGGGCTTGTGTCTGAGCTGGAAGTGCTCCTCCTGTAGCAGGGATGAGCTCCCCTGGGAAAAACCCAGTGAATGGTGAGATTATACCAGCCTTATTTAACCAGAATGGTTGAGAGAGAAGGGAATGGCATCCTCTGGGAAGGGGTAGGCATCCCAAATGGGAACACCGACACCTGAGCTAGCCAGCCTGGGCTGCCTTGTGCATGAGTCTCTTATTGAAAAATGAGATAGGGAGAGACTGAAAGACAGCGAGGAGGTGGTGAGTAGACACCTGACAAGTGGATATAATCTCAGTATTCAAGGCAGTGATTACCAGACATTTCAAGGTTTGGACCGCAGTCAGCTCTCAGTGTTTTTCACATCATCTTTATTACTTGGCTTACAGCTCTGTACAGTGATATGGGCCATTTTTATGGCCTCATAAACCTCTTAAGCTGAGTTTGGGGTCCAGGGAGCAGAGTGAAATTCAGTTATACTGTCCCTTGCAGCCAACCTGATGTTAAGGTCCCCTCAGGCTAAGAGAAGCATTCATAAGATGATTTTACATATTTCCATGTGCAAAAGGAAAGAAGAACAAGCAACCTGCATCACGAAGAAAACACAGAGTAGACACAGCTAGATATGACAGGTCAAGAACATAGAAGGGTAAAATAACTAAAACTCCTGTTGTACGTCTATAATAAAAGTTCTCCAGAGGAGTGTGTGATGTGGACCAGACAGTAGGGACAGCAACAACGGACAGAAAAAAATATCTTCTTGCTGTACAGGGAGCCATATCTGTGAACCCAGTTGCTGAACTAAGCTCACCCAGTCCTACAGGAACATGCCCATGGTGAGGGATGTTGCAGGATGTAACTTGTAACACTGATACTTATCAGAGCTGGAAATGGGGAGATGTTTGGGGGATTCCTGGGCTTTTGAATGTCCTTATGAATGGCTTATAACCCTAGCTGCCCCTGACAAACCTGTTCTCAAGGACATGGTGAGACTACGAGAAGGCTGCACACTTCTGGGCTAATGCTGATGTCTATGGGTTTGCAGCAGTCATTTGACTTCTCAGATACCAGTGTAGCAGCATTTCAAGGAAACAAATTACCACGCCACACACAGTCTCGTAGTTTTACACCAGAAGGGACCATTAGGAACCTCTAGTTTGATCTCCTGCAAAGCACAGTCCATAAGACCTCCTTGTATTCATTTTGGTTTGAGCTACAGCAGATCTGGGTTTCAGTGTTTCCATGACGGAGATCCTACCACAACCATTGCTAAGTCGTTCCAATGGTTAATTATCCCCACTGTTAAAACAAGTAGCTCCCTGAGCAGCTGAACGTACACGGCCTGGTTTGCTATGGCTTTGTCTTCTGTGGTTGGATTCTTTCTCCTTTAACGAGGTGCAAGTTCGTTTCGAACAGCTCTCCTCTGTGTTAAAAAGGGGTAAGGTCACACTACGCCCTTTCCAGTGAAGGGGCATTGGTAGAATTTCTCTCCAGTATCTATTTGACTGTTTTCATGAGGTCTGTGGGATTTTAACATCTATGCAACTCCATTCCCTTAGTTACATTTGGTTGGAATTTACTGACTGGCACAAGAGTTGTAAGGGAGGGATGGATAGACCGACAGGCAGAGAAGCACACAGCCTGGGGCATATAACTCATTTTCATTGGAAACCAATGTTAGAAAAAGGAATAAAAAAAAAATAAAAAAATAATAAAAAAAAGCAGTTTTTTTTTTCTCATATGAGTTTTTCTAGCTTTAAAGTCTCAACTGTGGTATCTTCTACATTTGTCTACTAAATTGAAGATATCCAGCCTTATCATAGTGAGGAGGGAAACTCCTGTGACTTTTCCTGAAACATGTGCTAAGGTTTAAAAGAAATCCAGACAACTGAATAAAATCAGTTAGTAACATAGAGGAGGGATTTTAAGCCCCTCAGCCTTCAAATTCTCTGCAAGTACATCCAGAAAATGCATAACTTAGTCCAGCAACATATGACCAGCCAGTGTGGGAATTGAAAAGGCAGCCAAGTGAACAATATGAACCCACAGAAATTAAACAGAAACAACCCACAGAATATTTTTGCATGATAAATAGCTGCATTTGCAAATAGCCAAGGTACAAGCAGAGCAGAGCCTCATGGAGAAACATTATTTTTACAAGGGCAAGCCTCAATTGAGCTCTTTCTCCTCTGCTAATTGGGCTTTAAATTAAATGCAATGGGGTTGCTGGCATTCGTCTCATTGAACTATCTGAACTTTCTTCTCCATCCTACTATTTTGTTTCCAATGACCACACTGTGGGCTTGGTGATTCGTTTCTTCCAAGGTACAGAATTGATTACTAGGGCCAGGTGGAGAATTTCCACCAAAAGGAAATTCTGAAGAAGAAAAAACCCCATCAAATCCAAAGTAGCTCACCTAATCACACATATGATCACATTTACCTCAGAAACTTTCCTGGTGTTTATATGCAGATGGACTGACTTTCTTCTCACCCACACTGATCATCTTCCAAGGCCTCCTGATTTGTGAGTCAGTGCAAAGTACACAGAGCTTAATGCAAAACCCTCTGAAGACTATAAAGAGATTCTTACTGACTCCGCTCAGCTACTCATGGATGTACATAATGGGGAGCTAGGATATGTGGGTGGGGAAAAGCTCTTTTACTTGCACTTACCCAACTATCAGAAGATGGAATAATGGAGAACCATAGGGAAAGACAGAAGGAGGAACAAGGGTAATGACTGAAAACTGCGAAAACAACTTCTCAAGCTAATTAGGACCCAGTTCAAGCAAACACGCGACCCACCAAATGCCCCTGATGAACTTAATAACAGTGCTTCCCAGTGCAGATGCATGGTAAGAATGTGTTAAGACCCCTGGGGGTTTTCAGTATCGCATGGGTCATCAATATTATATTGAATATTTGTTTCGCTAATGATTTTAGGGTCTTAGGTTGTGCCATCTTTCTCTCCTAAGCAAAACAAAACTGCACATAACTCCACTGCTGTACACAGCTATTGAACTTATAGACAGGTCAAAAATAAGGCCCTTAAACTGGAGATTCTGAGACTCCACACCTACGGCAGGAGCTGTGCTAAGAAGGTAATTAGAGCAGGGTAGCCTGGCCCCACTCTCTGCACTGTGCCTGTACCATCAAATGCAGCCTCCCACCGTTGCAGTCAGCCCGTACTCACCACGATAGCTGCCAGGATGGGCACCTGAATAATCCATTTTAAATTGCCAGCACTCAAGTCCCAACACCTGAGAAGAGATTGAGATCCCATTAGGAAATCATTGGTTATAAGGAGCAACAGACTCGCTGTCTCCTTGGGTAAATCCACCCTCGAAGGATGGGATTCCTCCAAAGCCTGCTGGGTTGGAAAGACCTTGATCTAACCTTGCTTTCAGCCCTCATGGCTCCAAAGGAGCCCTTTTTCCTGCTGTTACACCATTCAGAAGTGAAACCCCTGCTAAATGCATTTAACGTTATGCTCTCCAGATGGTGGAACAGCTCTTTCCACAGTCATCAAGACCTGTCCCTTCTGGGCAGGAACCCACCCTTTTCCACTTCTTCTTCATCTCTTTAAGAGAAAAAACTACACGAAAAGTATTCTGGTTTTCATGAAAACAAGAGAGGCTGTGCTGGGTTTTGCACTGGCTGAAATAGTTTAATGCTACCCCTTGGAATAAGCCTGCACAACTTTGCCTGGGGATCAGTTCTGTCCGAGTATGTGGTAGTATGGATAATTCTGTTTTTCTACATTCAGATCCTGTTCTTCCTTCATCCCTGCAGTCACACCAAGACCCAGACATGCCCCATAAAAGCCTTTATCTTCTTTTCATCTCCAGCCCTTATCCGAGTGAGGACTGAAAGGGCAAACTGTTGGTGGCATGGATGTTCATCTATGGTCCTCCATCTGCTGATGAGGGGCTGGACGCTATTTCCTCCCAGGCATTTCCAGCAGCCATGGAATAAGGTCACTCAGTGTTAATTACTCTGTTTGAATTCTCTCCAACCACAGAGAGAGGACTGCCACAGGCCTTTCTTTATCTGAGCCAGACAGCCCCCACATGGCAGCTGCAGTTTTCATTTCGTGGGCCAAACTGCCCAGGCAACTCTTCAAGGAAAGCGAGACAGGGGCAGAGAAACCACCAGTGCTGACTGAAGGGCTGTACGAGGATGAGCCTGAGCCAATGCAGATGCGTCATCCTCCACTAGCTGTGCTACCAGGTCCTTCTGAGCCCAGAGCTTGGCTTTTTCCCCTTTGCAAAGCAGTCTCTTCCTAGGCAAAGTCATTGGAAAAGTTGCCTGGGACCCCCAGTTTTTTGATGGCACATTGTGTGTAGGAGAAACCTGCCTTGTGGTCAATGTTGGGCTGTTTGGAGGCAAACACGGTTGTGTTGGGCTTGAAGATTTGATGCTATGGATGCTTCCTTCAGCTTGATGCAAGAATAGTTGGCCTCGGGGTGTTTGTATAGGACCAAAGAAACAGCTGATTCAGCATCCTATTTCTACAGTAGCCAGAAAGTGATATTTAAGGAGAAACAGACAAGGAGGTAGTAACATTTTTCCAGAATATTCTTCCAACAATCTGCAGTTCAGGAGGGGTTCCTGAGCCAGAACATTACTATTTAATACGTCTGGAAGAATTTATCTCTCATGAGTTTGTACAAGTGTTTTTTAATCCTAAGGACATGCTGGCACCCACACTTCGTGCAGCGAGGAGTTTCTGCTTCACCCCTCCTCAGTGTGGAGGCATCTCCTGTGGCTGTGCTGAACCTGCTACCCCCAGCTTCATGCAGGGCTTTCCAGCTCTGCTACTAGAAGAAGCAGGCAATGACTGATCTCTACCCATGTTCTGCAGGGCATTCCTTCATGATTCAATTCCTGCCCCTGCCTGGCTGTGAAACATCTCCTTCAGCCCCAGGGATAACAGCTGTAGGTGTTCACATTATTAATTTCTGTAAAATGAAAGTAAAGCCAGAAAAGTTGAACCCATTTTAACCTTCACCCCCGACAGAAAAAAAAAGAAGAGAAGAGAAGAGAAGAGAAGAGAAGAGAAGAGAAGAGAAGAGAAGAGAAGAGAAGAGAAGAGAAGAGAAGAGAAGAGAAGAGAAGAGAAGAGAAGAGAAGAGAAGAGAAGAGAAGAGAAGAGAAGAGAAGAGAAGAGAAGAGAAGAGAAGAGAAGAGTTGCTAATTTCATAGTAGGAATTAATTCTGGCTTTCTCTGGTTCTTTTTATCCTTGTGATACACCCACAAAGTCACCTATGCCAGAAGCCCCACGAAGGCATCACAGGTGAAAGAAAGAAAAGGAAACCCAACAGGACTTACTCTGTGTCGGCTAGAGTGGCTCTCACGCTGGCCCACGCTGTAACAAATACAGCAGGGAGACCTGCAAAGAAACACAGATCAATGGGGTGAGCAGGGGAATTAGAGGACTCTGATAGCATAAGCCCAATTGGAGAAGGATAGGGGAATGCAGAAGAAGGAGTTTTTAAATATTCAAGCATAATTTGGACCATTAAAGCCTGAGCTTGGTGTTTTTACTTCTTCTGTGGTCCAAGCACTGTAATGGTAAACCAAGGATCGGAAGGGAACATTTTATGGAGGCCAAATGACATGGCCTGGACATGTCCACCCTACTAGCTTGTTTTGCTTAAGCTTAAGCTATATTCTAAGCCATGCCTGGAGATGCCCCGTTGATCTGGGGTCAATGGACCCAACGTGAGTCATGGATTTAGGATAAATGGTCACATTCCTGTACCTAAGTTATGGCATTGCTGTACGGAGACATAGCCTGTATGGCCTGAACCTGCGTGACCGCTGCTTGCTCTACATAAATGATTCAACTCAAAGCAGAGATGGGGTTTGTATAGCGCATTTTTCCCAACATATTTGTTCCTTTCCTTTGGATTCAGGGAATGGTGGACCTAGAATTGGGCTCAGACTGTACCACCCTGAAAATGGCCTTGAGTATGCCAGAAAGTTGCATTGAATCCAGAACACCTTGGTGGCAGCAACGAAACAGGGTCTGGGCATGCCTTTTGCAACTTTCCATGTTCACACATTGTTTAATTGTCAGGTAGCTCCCAACCATCTCAGAAACCTCTCTTTGTGGTTCAAGCCATCCATTTTGGGGAGAGAAGTGGTGTGGAAGGAGAGCAAAGCTGGATAAGTGTAAGCTGTGCCATCACCCCAGTTGGCCTCTAGGCTGGGAAAACAAATTCTGACCCATTTAATTTACAGGAATTGATGTGGCATGTAGAGTGAACTCACCTATGGGCCTTAACCAAGCCCCTGAAAGAACTGCGCTGCCCTATGCCCTATGTACACCACTGATATTTTTTAAGAGGCGCCAAGGCAGTGCCTGGCTGATATTTTGGCTAGAGCAGTAAGAAGTAGAAATGAGCTGAAGGAGGAGATTTTGGAGGGAAAAATTAATGTCTTTTTTTTTTTTTTTTTTTTTTTTTTTTTTTGGAATGAAAGGTCAAGGGCTCTTTCATAGGTCCTAACTCTCTACAAATTTTTCTTTACTCCATTTTGATTTTTTCTGGCCTGGATGGATAAAAAACTCTGTTAAGTGTGAGAAACTTGCTGCATGAAGCAGACAAATGCTGGAATTCAGCGTAATACTTGCAAAATGCTCTAGCCCAAGGTTCACTCCCAAAGGAACCATCCTCATTTTAGCACAGTTACACTGGGCATCGTCTTTTCCCTGCAAAAAGTAAGAGAATCACCAATATCCAAATGCAATCTTCTATTTATTTTTTTAGGGTCCGGTTCTGCTTTATTTGTACAACTGAGTCCCCTACTGGCTTCCCTTAAAAGGCAGGATCAAATCCACAGTAGCTTCCACAAATTCCAGAAGAATAACCCCTTTCAGGTGAAAAAAAAAAATTAAAAAATAAATAAAGGCGACATTTATCACCGATGACTGTAAATATGCTGTTCACAGTCTAAGCTCATTGGGGCTCGGCGTGCATAAGCACACGCTTAACTTTCAGCATGCACTTAAGTCTCATTAGAGTGCTTAAAGGCTTTCCTGACCATGGACGCTTTCCTGAGCTGGGGTGTGGGGCAGGGACGCCTGTCTCGTACACACATGGACAACGGGGCCGTTATCTTGCTTGGAACCTTTAAATGCCACGGTAATATAAGAAAGCATAAATAATTAAACACAGAGCCTCACTCAGGACCAGCACTGCCTACAAAGATACATTTATAAGGAATGCACCCTGCTTCACAATCCCCTGCAATGGCTGGCACTGGATAGAAAATACTTAACCTATTGCACCGGGAGCCCATGAGCGTGCTGAAGCTGAGGGCTTGGGGAAGGTGATGATTTATTGCAACAAGCACCATCTATATCCTTCCCACTGCTAATCACCCATCTATGAAAAATACGTGCGTGCTGCGAACGACTGGCAGAGCTACCCGAGGCTCAGATGCTGTAACTACTGATAGCAGCACTCACATTCCCCTTTGCACCCTCTGCCTTCAGAGGCTCGGGTGCCTGCTGCCTGCCCATAGGCGGTGGATGTTCACCCGTTATGGTGAAGCTGTAATTTTGAAAGATGGATTGTTTCAGAGATTTGGATGCGTTTGACACATACTTGTTCCTCCCTAGCCTGTCCTGTATTTCAGAAAAGACACCATTCCCATTCCTATTAATGCTGTGTTGTGTTAGAGGTTCCTAGCAACAATAACACATAGAGGAGAAAATAATTATATCTATGCATGTATTTATTCTGCAACTGCCACCTCACTCTGTGCAGGCAAGCTTAGGAAAAGGATCCTTGACATTTTCTGCAAAACACACAAAATGAATTCCTGGCACCAGTTTTATTGCTACGTTTGTCTTTCTGTCTCTCTAGCGTGCTTCTCATTTTCAGTGTGAACAGTCATAAATATTCTTAAATTTACGGAACGTGGAATGAATCCTCCCCCTCCCCTTTCCTCTGCCCCATTTTTAGATTCTCTCTCCTTCAGTGCAACATGCAGAGCTTGGGCCTCCAGGTGATTTTTAGAATTCAGCTTTTTCCTCCCCCTCTGGTAAACCAGTCTGTCGAAGGCAGGGTCAGGAGGCTTAACGTTCCCTCCAGCATCTCTTTTACTTTCAGAGGGTGATGACTGGCTTTTTGGTGTCTCCACGTGAAAGCGATGCCCTGAGATGGACAATACTACTGCTGAGCACTCACAGTAACCATTGATGGGAGAGCCATTAACCAAAAAACCTCAAAGTTAGACACGTAAAGATACAAACAGGCAGATGCCCGAGAGGACGCAGCTCCTCTTGTGATTAAATGCATCTGGCCAACCTGCCAAAAAAAGAAAAGCAAGCCTCCAAAAAATCCCATGACCTCCTAGGTGGTTGTGTGTGCAGAGGGGTGCGGGTGCAGGTGGGCGCATGCTCGTCCTCCCCCAAATGGTGTGCGCAAAACCAGCGTGATGCAGGACAAACCCCGCGGGGCGGCGATGCCGTGAGCGACTTCTACAGAATCCACATTGTATGCGCTGTGCATTTCCAGTCGTTACACACAGTGTGTACAATGCAGGTGCTATAAAGTCAGGCGTGGAAAGGGAGGTGGTGAAGTCGCCATCCCCGGGGGTGTTTAAAAGCCGTGCGGGTGTGCTGCCTAGGGACGTGGTTTGGTGGCGGGGTTGGGAATGGTTGGACTTGATGATCTTAAGGGTCTTCAACCGAAATGATTCTATGGTCCTGTCATCACCCTATCAGACAGCAAAAGTGCAAATCTCAAGCTGCACAAATTCGGGTGTCCATCCCAGCCCCTGCTCTGCTCTGCCACCTTCCTTGCACACGTGTCCTGGCACGTGGAGAAGTGCCGTTTGTGCATGTGTCAAAGCTGTGAGTTAGAGAGGCAGTTGCAAAGCGCCTGCTAGGAGAAGAAAGCTCATGAATAAAGACCTTATGTAGGGCTGGAGAAATCTGGTCTCCGTTCCCTGCTATTTGAACACCTCTGAGTTTACAGGGAGTGTTTTTTCAGCCCCTCTCTGTCACAGTTTCCTCGTATCAAATGGGACCAATAACACTTACATACACCTCTTGCCCTGTTAGGTAGGAATGCTTTCAGGCAAGGATGATTTCTTCATAGATTACCACGCGGGGCTTCCCACCACGGGTTTTTGGACCTGAGACACCTCTGACAATAACACGTGGATCTGTTTGTCTCGTTCAGGTCTCCCTGCAATGCTCATTTGCACCGTAGCTGAAAGTCAGTGCGGTCCAGCCGGGGGAATTAACGCGGTGTGAAGGAAAAATGCCAGTGGAATCAGCTTGGGTTTTCTGGCTATTGGTCATGCTTCTTAGACTTCCTTCATAAAACAGCTGCAAGGAACTTGAAGTCTGCTGGGGAATTTATTGTTGCCCATAATACCATTATTTATTTATTTTTGTTGGGTGCTGGCAAGGAACAAGTTCCTGTCTGTCATCGGTGCCTCCTCTGCAACTGCAAGAAGGGCGCTGCGGACTTGCACGGAGCCCTGCTCCTTTGTGCCAGTGAGGATGTGGACTGAAAAAACTCAGCCGAAATCTTTGGGTCTGACATCAGAATAACTGTATGTACTGGTTTCCGCTGGAAATAAGCTGCTGCAGGGTGACTTTTGCTTCCCCCACGTTGGAAATTTCCAGGCAGGATAAATCCTCCCTTGTTTATTGTTACACAAGTAAAAAATAAAATAAAAAAATTAAAAAAAATCCCAGCTTTTGGGGCAAATGTCTTTTCTCTACCTATGTGGAATGTCATAATTATTTATCACTCATTCCCTGTCATTCATTGCTGTGGTATGGGCAGGATCCAGTGCCCACTGCAGGGAACTGGAGTTTTTCCACTGACTCCAGTGGGTCTTGGATTGGGTTGCCCTTTCCAGTGCCCAAAAGCTATCAAAGCAATACGTCTGTGCGGGTGTGTGTGTGTACATTATCATGCTAATCAAAACAAAGCAAAAACAAATGCAACTGGAGGGATCCTATGTTCTCATTCCAGAGGAATTTAAATTAAGCAGCCTCAAACTTTTGGAAGCACACAGATGATTGGTGTTGTGACAGGTGTGACTTCAGCTTTGTGGTTGCTCTGATAAAATGATTATACTCTGGCAGCGGTTGGAAGAATTAATGAGAGGAACCCATGCCTGTTAGACTGTTTTCCTTTGGCTGCATTACGAGCAGCATCAAGTTGGTTTTTCTTGTTAAACATATGGCATTATTTTTCAACTGCTTCTCTCTCTTCCAGAATTTGCTCTGGGGAATTGCTTCCTGAAGTCTGCTCCATACAGCGCAGTGCCATTTTCTGAGGAGCACATTTTATGTAGCTTGAAACTTTGGAAGAGGGTGTGGATTTTTGCTTGTTGATTTATTTTATTTTTATTTTTATTTTTTTGCTGGTTTGTTTTAAAGAGCTGATATCTAAATTCTTTTCTCTCACTGCAGCCGAGGTAACAAAGTCTCTGTCTTTAGAATATCTCTTTTTATTTATTTTCCCCCCAAACCTACTGGCCGGTGGGGACTTGACTCTACCTGAGAGATGGATGCCCACTTCGGGACTGACTTTACACCTCCTGTCCTTGTCACAGGGCAGCACCAGCAGTTTTTGTCCTGTGCACCAGCTGAACATGAGGTTAGAAAGGAGCTTTTGGTCCCCTGCTGCCCCATAAGCAGAGTGTGGAAGGAAAAAAGCAGGAGAGAGTCCTGCAGGCTGGACTGCCCTGGATTGATGAATCACTTGCATGTTCTCACAAACAAAAAAAGTGCAATTCTCTATAAACTCACATTTACATTATCATCTGGCTTGCTTGGGGACACTGGCTATGTACAGTGGCAAAGCACGATAGTAGCCTGCCATCCATTTCCTGGAGCCCTAGTATTTCTTCATGCAACATATCTAGACTTTCTATGTCCAAAGGTTTTTCCCAGACTGTGGGTACCTATGCCCCGGTTGTCCAAACCTTTGATTGTACCATGGGTCACTCAGCACCCAAAAACTTGTTTTTTTTTTCTTCTGGAAGAAGACATGCCCTGGAATGGGGGTGATGTGGTGCACTCATTAATCTTGCCCTAAAATGCAGTCAGGATGTGGCCAGGTGCATTTTGGACTTGGAAGCTGGGAAGAGCTCCTGGGCCATATGGTTTAGAGGTAACCATCGATGCCTCTGAGCAGGTTTTTCCTGCTGTAAGCTCCTTTGTAGACCTACACCCCATTATTCATAGTTACGTCCTCGAGGATCATCTAATATGTTTCCTGCTCTCCCTTCCAGTCCACATGCTTCAGACAACCGTGGGCAGTGTTTTTATTGTCCTCAGCCTACCAGCACCTCATAACGGCTTGCAAGCCAAAGCTGATGCCAGAAGTGAACAAAAAGCACATTCTCGTCTGAAATGCCTGTGCCCACAACGCCTCCCACTAATGAGCACCCCCTCTGCACCCACTTCCCCCCCCTTTCTCTCTACTCCTTGAAAAGATGCCTGGGTTAAAAGAAAAAAAAAGGAAGAAATGGCTTTCCCACAAATTGCAGGCTTCTCCTGGTGTTCCAGCACTCGTGAAACCTCAGGAGCTTTTTACAGTGACTGAGATCAGAGGTAGGAAATCAGAGCTGAGGTCTGCCGTTGGGAGCAGATGCTCACAGCTTCACGCAACTTTCCACCCCCTCCAGCACCGTGCTGGGTACTCAGCTGGAGGCACTTGGCAGAGCTGGGGATAACTCAGGGAGTGCACTAACATCAGCTGGACTGATCCTTCCAGAGGTCTGGGAAGTCAACACCACAATTTAGAAATGTTAAAAAACTTCACCACGCGGCTCACCTGCCCTTGAAAAAGCCACCGTGTCCCTGATGCTCACTCTGCCTATGTCCCCTCCCCTGGGTCTACATTTTTTGCTTCAAAGACCACCTGCAATAATCTTCTGATGGGTCAGCCGTAAGGAGCAGCCATGACTTACCCCAGCCAAATAATGTGAATCCCCAAAGATACTTCTTCTCTGAGAAAAATGCCATGAAGATGAGGCTGTGGAGATAGAGCCCTTCCACCAGGATCCAGTAGTAATTGGTTGCCAGGAAGTAGAGGAAGAAGGTAACCGCTACTTTACAACCCACCTGCAATGACCACAGAAAGACGGGGTTATGCTAAAACACGGTGTGAAATTCCTGTTCTGTGTAAATCTGTGATATTTGCCAAGACGGGTCGGGAAACAAGAAGGAGAAAGGGAAAAAAGAGATCAGAAAGCTCTGTTGCAGGGCTTTTACGTGGAGGGGAGTCAGTGCGAGAGCAGAAGAGATGAACAATTGGGAAGGAAGCTCCTCAGCCTGACTTTATGTCTCCAACAGCAGGTGAGCGGGGAGAATTGGGCACAGGTGGGGAGGTGGTGACCTGAGACTCTCCCCCAACCCAGTGATGAGGGACTCACCCGCTTTTTAGAGTTTCTGGGTTTCCCCTTTTCCCCGTGTAGCCTTTAAAGCAGCTTGCAGAAAATATTAATTATATACATGTTGTAAATAAAAGAGGAATTCTTATTCCATCCAGCTCTTATGCTAATCATTTGCCAATCATAATGGATACGGACAAATTATATATATATGTACATATATATATATATAAACATGGACACATATGCATCTATTGTCTTTTACAAAGTGAAATGGAATAGAATGAAGGTCAATTAAAAGAAATCCCCATCCAGGTTGAGCAATAGCTTATATATTCACAAAAAATCACAGTCTACCCGCACACAAAGAGCGGCAGGCAGTAACTGGAAACAAGAGAAATAATTAATTGTTGCCTTCATCACTCGCTTGCCTTTCAACTCAGCAGAATGGGAAATGCTGTTTAATTGCTAATATTCATATAATGTAATACATTATCCTAATTATTCCTAATAATGAGTCCACACCAAGGAAAACCAGAAAACAATGCCGTGAAATACTTTGTGTTCTTTTCAAATAGGGAGTGCATTGAAGCGCGCTGAGCGCTCCAGCCAGAGACTTGCCAAATTAATTAAACGGATCTCTTAAATGGGAAGAAAACATGATTGCAAATTTCCATCTGGGGAGACTCGGACACACAGAAGGGCACTTTGCATATGCTGATTTTATGCTTAGACATAACCCCTCTCGTTCATAACCTGAAACAACATTTGGGGACGCGCCGGAGCAGAAAGTAACTGGCCAAGTGAGTGCAAAGGGATCTGTGCAGTAAAAGCTGACCTTGGCCATTTCCAGAATGGGTCCTAAGCTGGAGTCAACGGGCACAGCTCCCTGAAGGGGTCTGTGGCATGACAGCTGTCTTTGGACAGCAATCTAGGGAAGTTTGCCGTGGGACAACTGCTGCGATTGCTGCCGCTGTATGAAACCCAGACAATAGGGGTGTTTGTGGCCAGTAGCACGGGCTGTGAAAGGCACTTAGGAAGCCAAGTTGAAGACACGGGAAAAAAGCTTGTGCTGTGGGCTGCAGTGCCACATTGCTAGAGCTGCTCTATTGGCATGCTTGGACTAGCATGGATTTCTTTTTTTTGGGGTGTGCATTGAAGTTAATCCTTGATCTTAGATAGTGAAAACCTTCCCCCTGTCTCTGTAGCACCCTGCAGTGTGTGGATGAGAAGCTGCCACGTCTAGGCTCAGCCCTGGGAAATCTGTGACGAGGCCAGAGATGAGGAGAGCAGACAGCTTCAGCAGGTAGGGAGAACTTCAAAACCTGAGGGCAGGCTTCACCCCCACAGGGACACGGACAGCGCAGATGTCTCCATCTGAGCCTTCTGTGCAGTGACGAGACACAAGTACCTCTTGAGCCAAGTTCACCTGACCTTGCTTTAGTTTTCACTCTGGGATGTGGTGAATCATGCTCTTGACCACTGGCTGTGCTGACCAGAAACACCTTGAACCAAGGCTGTGCTCTGTTCTGGCTGCCAGTCTGATGGCACTGACGTTACAGCACAGCAGTGCCTCTGTGGCTTCCACAGAGAGGAGCTCCAGGTCAAAAATCAGTCACTGACCCATTGCAATAAAAACGTGTGATGGTTTAACACACCACCGAAAAAAGATGAGGCGTTGAATAGAAGGGACAGAGGCATGAGGTTTAGAGGGGCTGGCTGCTCTGGCAATACTCACAAACTGTGACTTGTCTGCTGGAGGTGCTTCAGTAATGGATTTCAGGTCTTCCTCAGAGATCCGCTCCATCTCCTCCAAAGCTGACCCAGAGTACAAGACCGCGTCCTTCACAAAGATGCTCATGGCTCTCAGCATGAAGGAGACAAACAGGTGCATGTGGATGTAGTTTCTAGTGCAGTGCAAACGCCTGGTGTGGAGGAAAGAGAGAAGGGTTGGGGTAATTTAGTCTGTCTGTAGGACATATTCAGCGTCCCCTCTGCTTCTGAAGACCCCCAGCTCCTCTCCTCAGCACCGTGCCACCTCTAGCAGCGCTGGTGCCACTGCTGCCCTGCACTCCCAGTTCACCCACGAGGCTGGTAAATGGTTTGAAGCCTACTCCAGGGGGTTGGCTGCTGCTGGCTCTGCATTAGGACGACACAGTACCTCTGCTAATTTAAGCTCCTCTGTTTCTGACTGAGAACTTTTGGCAAGAAATTAAGATGCATTTTGCTTGTATTGGGCCTGGGTAGTGAGCATGCCTGCAGTGAGGGGGGCATATGGCATGCAGTCCATGCTCAGGGTGTGCAAACCATGAGTGCAGCGTGTGTGCAACGAGGTTGCACCTGCAGGACACTGCGTGCACAGTGCATGTGCACCTGGAGGCAGCGGGACGTGCATTCGGTACGAAGCACACGCACAGGGCGTGCAGGTCTGAAATAAAGATGAATTTCCATGAATGCAGTGGGTGTGCAGTTCCTGTGCAGGGGGTGTGCGGTGAGCATGCACCCAGTGTGCAGCGCACGTTCAGGGAAGGTACAATTCATGTGCTGTGCGTGTGTAGTGTGTGCAGGGAGTGTGCACACGTGCACAGTGTTCAGTGCGTGGGCAATGAGCGTGCATCAGGCATGCAGCCACTTCCAACATGTGCAGACATCAGGCAGGATACGTGCACAGCACTCACTGAGACTAAAGTGTGCATCTGCGTGTCCCTGTCACTGGTAAATCGATCCCTCCAAGAAATCCACCCTCCTTTTAGGGTTAAATCCTGCATTCAAAGACTTCACACTTGTCTGCACTTCGTGGGCTGCAAATAAAATGAGCTACAAAAGCTACGGAGCTTGTGGTCACTAAAAACCTTGCAGAGTTCCTCGTAGCATAAACTGCTTATTTTTGTGCCCACTCCAAATTCCATCCTGGGGTTCGTACCTGGACTGTGCTGGGCTTTTTCCTCTGTTTGCCATTACAGACACTATCCATTGCTTGGACATGTCAAGCAGTTTTGGGGCCCCAACCCAGCAATGGCTGTATTGCAGCTGCAGGTGAATGACCCCACAAATGCTGATTGTAAAGCGCTTTAAGGTCCTTTGGGGGGAAAAGCTGGATGGTAAGAGGTGAATTAGGCCTACTTCTATGAGGTATGCTTTAGAAAATACAATCCTGCCTTTGGGGAGAAAGATGAGCTAACTGATATATTTGGAGTCCCTTTCCTGCCTCTGGTACCTGGTTAGCCATGAATAAATCAATGAAATGATTTATACCTTCTTAAATCCCCAGCTCTAATACAGAAATAAAAATACAAGTGCACAAATAAGATAAATAATAAATAAATAAAATAAATATATATTTTTTCCCTCTCCTTTTGGGGAGCTTGTTGAAATAATAGCATCTGTTTCCTGTACTATTATAGTACAAATTAAGCCAAATGGAGCTGTTGAGGTGTAAATGAAGACGGGCTTTGCTCCCTGCACTTGGAATGTAGCCAGTGCATCTCTGGATTACGTATCATCTGGAATAAAGCCTGGCTTGGTTTCTGCTGCTGCTTTGATCCCTGGGACAAAGATGCTCCAGCGTAGTCAGCTGTCTAGCCTTGGCTGTGAGGTGCTCTGGCTGGGTGATGGAAGAGAGAGAATGCCTCCTGAAACCAGGAGCACTCATGCATTTGGTATTTTAACAACCTTGCCAGTGTCCAGCGGGAAATGGAAGAAGGGGGAAGGTCTGAGAGGACAGGAATGTGGTGGCCTTTGTGGGACATGGTCGTGTTTTGGGACTACACCATGCCAAATGACTCCAGGAGGGGTCTGCACTGGGACGCTCCACTATCCACAGAAATCCTGCCATCCGCCTTTAGCTCACTGCTGAGAGATTTGGGCGGTGACAGAGCCAAAGGCCACACATTTTATTGCCAGTGGCATGTGTCCAGGGCTTAGCCTATGCTGGTGTGGTGGGAGCTGCAGGGTCCCTCTGCAGACACCACCTGGCTATGTGCTGTGTGGGGAATTTCCCTTCACAGCTGCTGTCTGGGCACTGCTGTCTGCTCTGAGAACTTACTGCCAGCACCTGAAAGGGGGCAAAACTTGTGGCACTGGTCACTGGGGGCCGGGACCCTGCTCTACCTGCCTTTGGTGGCCCAAAGGACAAACTTCCAGCTGTGAACAAGATATTTCATCCTTCCCTTCCCACTTTGCAGCAAGAAGGAGCAAAAGCCAGCTCTGTGGGCTGGATGGTGCGAGTTCAAAATGGTATTTTGGGATCTACGTTCCTTGGATGATGAAGAGGGTGGGCAGAAAATGAGAGTTAGATGGGCGAGTGGCCATTTCTAGCTCCCTAGGGCTCTCCACATGACTTATGTATGGCTGGGGTTCCCTTCTACCAGTCCCTCCTACATGAATATTTCAGATTAGAGTGGAATTCCCCTTGTGAAACCTCAGCCATCTAAAAATTAGCCATCTATGTCTAAGCTAATCATCTGAAGGAGAATTTTAGGGACAGAAAACCCTAGAAGGTCTTCCAAGTGAGACACGTCTCTTCTCCTGTCTTCCCATTTTTTCTAAAGCTGGTCGAGAAAACTCCATTGCAGACAAGGGGAAGAAGTCCAGACATCCCTCCCCTCATCCCCCAAGAAGTTTGACCTAAGTGCCACTACCACAGCCCGAAGCACAGATGCAACCCTGCGTGGCTTGCTGAAGAAGCACACGCCACCCCGGTTTTATCCTTCGGGAAAGCCCGAGGCTTTTCCAGTCCAGCGACAACTCGCTTAGGTAAAAACAGAGCCGCCTACCTGAAGTATCCCAGGATAAGGACAGCAACTGTGAGGGATCCCAGAGAGATGGAGTATCCAACAGTATAAATCAAATAGAGGCGATCAAAGACCTCCTGCAGTACAAATGATGGAAAAAATAGCGTCACATTAGAACGCGTCCTCCTGCAGCGTAACACATCCATGGTAGCAGTACAGAGATTCAGGCTATCGTACCTGCTGGGGGTGTCCAGCTCTGGGTCTGGGAAACCTTGGGCAATCACACCTGTTGTCGTATTGGACATTAGGGCAGCTTGGAAAGGGGTATTCCTCTTTCCTAATGACCCGGGGGGAGCTGTGACTTTTGCAAGGGAATAGTGATGAAGATGGGCTGCTCCCACACCTGGGAGTTTTGCGGCATTTTCATCCCAAAGGAAACCAAAGCGCTTTACAAACTCTCAGCCAAATCCAGAGATCACTTGGCAATTTTTGCTTGAACAAATCGAACCTGGGACTTTTGCTGGAACAGCAAAATTTAGCCATAGGGCTATGCCATACCATTGCTGATTGACTGATGTCCAGGCTGTGGAGTGTCAACCCACCACAGAAAACATGGGGAGGGCATATTTTGGCTCAGGGATGTGAGAAGAACTCACATTTATTCATTTATTTTTTTACTTAAAAAAAACAACAAAAACAACAAGACACTATGACAGTGGTTATCCAATCCAGACACACTTTTATCCAATAAAGACACAGCTTAAGTTTGCCAAAGTCCCATTGGAAAAGGTCCTGTCACAGGAGAACTCACAGCAATTAATCCCGCAGTAATTCTTATCTCTCTTGGCCCTCTATATTTTAGAGCTGGGTACAGAAACTTTGATCTATTCTTTGAGATATTGAGATGCTTTTCTTCATTTTGTAGCTGGGGTATGAAGCTTAACTTGGGGATTACTGAACTGATTGCTGCCTGGAAAGGGTTAAAAGGTCTGCCACCATCCTGGCTTGTATGCCTTTCATCGTCTGAACTTAGAAATAAACTCTGAAGAAACCAACCAATTCAGCATCTTTCTCCTTGCTCCCTCCTCCTCCAATCCCCCTCCTGCACCCCCCCCCCCCCCATCTTTCCCTCACCCCACCCGCTGGGTTGCAATAAAATTCGTAACACTGGGCTCTGAATGACAGCTCTGATTTTGATTTGAGGCTAGAAATGCTGTCCTGGAATGCAAAACCTCAGCCCTATTACATCAGAATCCCCAGATATGTGAATGTTTCTTTGCGGTTTCCATTGGTAGAGTGGTGTGCTTGC
Organism: Anas acuta; assembly: GCF_963932015.1. NCBI lineage: Eukaryota > Metazoa > Chordata > Aves > Anseriformes > Anatidae > Anas > Anas acuta. The sequence goes on from NC_088980.1 coordinate 1,729,517, forward strand.
CAATATTAATCTAGTGTGTATGTGTGTGCATGTATTTATATATATATTTTATATATATATATATATAGGGGGGTAGTAGGCACTAAAAAGTGAAAAAAGTGAATGTTAGTAGGCTGAAGAGTTTTAGGAATAAAATTTATCTTGTTCCCTTCAAGGCCTGGTGCACATTTCCCACTGCCAGATTAGTATCTTTGAACTGGAAAACATTTGCCTCCATGGTGAAAGCTTTTTTTTTTTTTTTAAATGATTTTTTTTTTTTTAAATCTTACTCTGAGTTTTGGATTCTTGGTAATTCTTTGGCAATTCTGAGGTGTTACTACGCCCAGCTGAACAAAAGCGTCCCTGAGACCCATTCAGAAATTGAACCGGAAAGATCCACGTTCCCATCAGACAACGACACCGTTGTAGCAGCGATGGCCTTGGGAAGGGCCTGCTGATTGGCTGGCAGGACATTTTCGGAGGCTGTGGTTAATTCCTCTCATTAACCACAGGGCCTCTTTTTGAAAGGATGTCGAGTCAGAACTGCCAAGACATACACATGCGTGCATGCATGCATGCTACTGGGCCTGTCTGCAGATGTAGGTGCTGCAAATCCTACCCAGTGCCACAGTGGGGATCCTTCAGGGAAGGTGATTTTTTTTTGGATGGGGGTCTTGGGTCCTTGGGGAAGGCCTCAGAAGGTTTCCCAAAAACGTGGGGCTGCCAAAATGGCTTCATGGGGCAGCCTGTGGGAATGCAGCTCATGCTCGCTAGTTTCCAGGGGTGTTTGTCCTTGGGAATGGTGAGACGTGGATTTACCCAGTAAAAAAAAAAAAAAAGGCTTGAAGGGCAGTTCCAGGTCTCACTCATCTCCTAGCACAAGGGAGGTCCTAGCTCTGTGGAAACCACAATGCTGAATCAGGAAAGGTCCTCCAGGTAACAAAATATTGAGTCATCTGCCAGCTGAAACAACCACCACCATGGTCTGAGAAACCTCTTTTTCAAGAAGAGATGGATGGGACATCAAATAATTCACAGAAGACCACAGAAGTCGTGCATGGCCAAGCCATGGGCATAACCTCCGTCATCTCAAGACGACGTGCTACCCAACAGACCATCTTTAACCAATAGACCATCCTGCTACAGCTGGAGCTGAACTTAATGTCTCTAGCCAACCTGCCCTGAAGACACACTGACCATCACTGGACATCCACTGACCTGGAGTGGCAACCCACCCTTCAGAAATCTGGCCTCACCACCCCAAAATATGCTGTTTCAAAAGGTATGATGCATAACCTGTGCCATTTAACTTGACCCTTGCCAAAATCCTTCACTGTTTCAACTGTTGATGCATGCACACTGAAAAAGAGAAGCTGAAAGGAAACTAAGGAAACCAGAAGGACAAAACCTCAATGTCTATGATTTAGATTATCAGCAAAAGATTGTAAAGCTCATGATACAGTAACCAGATTAGGGAACATCGGTTTCATGGCCAGTGTCTTTGAATGTTGCTGTCTGCCCACTCCATCCCATGCCCTGTTGGGATGAGATCATGTTGGGGAAGGTGTGTGATGGATCTAATCTTCCTCCTTTATGTCTGCTATAGCTTCTCTGTGTCTCTTGCCTGTGCCATCTCCCTGGGAAGTACCCATATTTTCCCTTTCCCCTGCCAATGGGGGCTGCAAATGAACTTTTTGAAGGTGTTCACATGGCTGAGCCAGCCATGGGAGGTAGCTCCTGGAGGGATCTGGGCAGGATGAGGCCCCTCTGATGTGGCTGATCTGGCTTTGGGGGTGCTGAAATGAGTTCCCATCAAGTCACGCACCATGCTTCCTCTCTAGGTTGTGCTCTGTGGTGCTCCCAGGCACTGCTCACCCTAAGGGCCCTTCCTTTCCCCCATCCTCATGGCCTTGCGTTGGATTTGCTCCACCAAACCACAGGAACTCATCTCGTGTGGCCAGGTGAACTGATGAGCCAGCCCACCTGATCCTTCCCTTCCCACCTCTCCCCAGCCATAACTCAGAGACCGATGAACCACTAAAGGCATAAGTATTATTGCAGATGTATTGCGTGCTAAGCCTGTAACCAGAACTCCCTTTTTTCCCCTCCCTGCTGGTATGGTGGGAGACTTCCTCCCTGCTCCCCTTTGCATCTCAGCTTTCCGCCAGCCTGACCTCAGGGTAGAGACTTTACAGCAGCCGAATGGCTTCGGGAGAACAGGAAACCAAAACAGGGCTGGAGATGGCTTCTGCATGAACTCAGAGAGTGTATGGAAAAAAAAAAAACGCAAAATAAACAAAACCCAGCCACCACGGGCATCCACAGGCTGGATGTGCCCCCTCCCACAAAGGTCTCTGCATTCCCCACTCCCTGCGGTTTGGAAATCTTCCAAGTGTGTGACCCTCAGAGCAGTTGGCTGTTACATTTTCATACAGTGCTCAGGGCTGAAGCTGACTCCTAATTTGTCCACTTCCACCGATGGGGAGGTAATTTGCATTGATCTGAGTCCAGAGGAAAACTGCTTTCCTCTGCAGGACAGCTCAGAGCTACGTCAGAGTACCACGGATGGGGTTTGGAGGCCCCATCCCCTGTGAAACCATGGCTGTGCTTTCCCTCTTTCATTGCAGGCAGTGTAGAACAACCTGTATGAAGAATACTTGTGCTCCCTCAACTTTCAGTATGAACCCATGGAGTCACAGTGGATATGGTCCTCCAATTTGGTGTTAGATGTCTGTGGTGTGGATGGCTCAATCAGAGCTGGTCACCTGAGGTCCGGGCTGCTGGAAGAAGGTATTTTAGGTAGAAGAAGGTATTTGAGGTTTCAATTCATTGAAAAATTATGTGGTTCATCACAGGATGGTGCCCTCAGCCACCAGCTGCATTGACTGGGTTGTCACTGACAGTAAGAGGAGCCCAGGGTGACTAGCTCAGATAGAGGTGGTTGGGTTTAGGTAACAATTCCATCCGTTCAAGTCTCAGATGAGAGGTCTAGTCACTCTCAGGACTCAATTTGGTTGTCCTTGCACGTTTCCCATCATTTTGGACACCCAAGGGTCCTGACCGGCTTCAAGCTGGTTTTGCAGAAACTAATGAGATTAACTAAGTCTCATATTCATATGGCATTTCCATGCAGATGTTTCTCATCCTCCAGGACATCTCATTTGACTCTGGACATAAACATAACCTAAGTTTCAGCAGCTGGATAAGGCCTTCAGGGCTTCAGTGTTTGTGTGCCCTGTTCCCCTCCAGTGTCACAGAGAGAGATGGAGGCGACTGGCTCAGACTGAGAAATTCAAATCCATGACTCCATGATTATATGATTTATTGCCTAGGTGGCTGGTGGAAAATTGCATTCTGAACATCACTGCTTTGTGCCTTGTATCCAACTTTCTCCTTTCGGCCTTTTCCTCCCCCCCTGCGTGAAACAATGGCAAGACTGCAACGTTTATGCTGTGAAGCTGAAATGGATCCAGTGGTCTTCTGAGGGGTTGGCAGGCTGCGCTGAAGGGTGGGATTAGCAGTGCATTAGGATAGAAGAGTATGTAAGGACTTTCCAGATCAAGTATCTGCAGAGTTTCGGAAAGCTGCTGATTCAGATGCTGCTAATGACATGTTTGAAATTAGCAGGGACAGCATTTTACTGTTCTGAATGATAAGAAATGCCAGAAAGTCTCTGTCACTGGCTCTAGTCACTAATTTTCTTGCCTCTTTTATTTATTTATTTTTTAAATTAATTAATTAAATACTTATTTGTTGATTTATTTAGTAAAAGGTGTCGCTTAAAAAGCTTAATGGCAGGGAGAAGGAACATTTGCAAAAGGCACAAAATAGCCACTGATTTCCAAAGCCTAAAGAAAACAATTGTGTTGAACATGGCCTTTTGTGATGTAATTCTGTTCTCCTCATCCACAGAGGTGCCAGGCACCTCAGCTCCTCACAGTCTGGCTAGGGACTGGGGAAAGAGTCAGCTCTCAGAGCAAGGCACCTGAATTTAGCTGTTTAAATGTGTCTCCAAGAGTGCTGAGGGTCTATGTTCACATAATAGTCAATGAAGCAAGGTCTTCAAATTAGGTGCCTACACCCAAGTACCAGCTGCTGTGCAAGATGTCTGAGGGTATCCACGTGGACCCCAGACAGTGTTCCAGAAGAGCACGGGTTTCATAGGTATCTGCCAGCCTTGTGCTGATGTTTTAAGTAGTTTAATATATCTGCAATGGCTCTAGGTGCCCAAGTGTAGGCAAATTAATCAGACCTCTTAACTGCAGTCACCAAAAAAAAAACACACCCAAAACCAAAGATGAAAAAGGTGGGGGGAAGTTTACATCTCAGAAGCCAGCTGAGCTCTTGGGATGCCCCATAGTAGCACATATTCCTAAAAGACAGCACTCTTCCATGTCCATGCATTAACTATGGTACACATAGCCACAGGACATCCTGGTGGCACAGACAAAACGTGCCCCAAATCTGCTGTTCACATTAATAGTGGAAAATTCTCCAAATCCCATGCTACAGCCACATGCTCAGAATGCCCCACAGCTGCAAGCTTTTGGAGGGCTATGAGTAGGGAAAATTTTTTCTTTGCCTGCAGCATTTATAAACTGCTCCCAAGCACCTACTATGGGTCAGCAGTAAATGTGGGATATGAGGGAACTACGTCTGACCGTGTGTGGCCTTTCTTGTGTTCTCATGTGAAGTATTGTTATGTTATTGTCAGAAACCACCAGACTTTCTCAGCAGACTCTAGGCATAAAATATTATCAGCAACACCACACTAAAAGGCGCTTCAACATTTGCAGGAACCCAATGGACTTAAGACTATAGACATGAAATGAGGACTGCACGACAAGATTGCTTGCAAGAGTAAAGGTCTCAATGATGCATTTTTTATTCCTACGTATACTTTAAAACAGCTATCCCTCTTTCATGATGTGAATGCATGACACTTTGATGGTATTTCATCTGCGAAGCTCAGTATACACTGAATAAACATGCTTTATGCCATCATTTTGAGGCTACACAAAGTTATTGGCTCTTAAAAAGACCCCAGAGGGCTCCAAGAACAAAGGCCAGGCATACAAGATCTTTGGTCTGAACAATGGAGTTTAGATAAAGCAGCCCTGGACCATGCTGTGCTTTTCCTATTGTGTTTGGTATGTGATGGGGTTCCCGAGGCCTCTCTGATTTCTCTGGGAGCAGTAAAACCACCATGATATAAACAAGCAGTAGGAGAGGAAGACGGGATTGGTGGGCTGAGGTTTGGTCTTCGGATGGTCCATCTTGCTAGGCTGGTGGTTTCCAAGCTGAGCTAACCTCCCAAGTAGCTGGCACATATTCCCCTTCCCCACGATTTCAGTAGATGTCACATTTACCCTTAAGCTCATCCTGGAAAACAGGATGGGTTTGTCCCATTTTCAAAAAAAAAACGTGTTTGGCATACGTGTTTTTTTTGGGGGGGGAGATGGAAATGGAGGAAATTTCTGCTTAGTGAGCAAAATATACCATTTCTTCTGCCAATGTCTGAAAAGGTGAACTGAAAAGTGACCGTGCTGAAGGTGCTGCTGTTGGCTGGCTGTGTGAAAGGGAAGAGGTCCATGGTTTAAGTGTTATGCTCCTCAGAGAGATGTTGCCTTAAATGCTGCCTGCTAATGCCAGGGCCTCACCAGGACTTCCCACATGTGCTGCATTTTATCCAAAGCCTGAGGAGCTCTGAGAAGACAGATTGCCCTGAATCCTATTGTTAAGGGAACCCAAGAAAACATTAAGGAGAGCAGCCAAAGGTCCTTTGAGCCCTGGTGCCTGTCTCCTCCCTGCCTAGGTGCTGAAATCTAGGGAAAAGTGTGAGAACTGAACAAATATAGATAAATATATATATGCACCTATGTGTATATATAGTACCCAACGATCCATCCAGTGATTATGCAGCAGTGCTGAATACCCTCTCCTGATGTTCAGCAGCCTGTGGCTCGGTGACATGAAGCACAGCAGACAGACAAACAGCTGGTGTTTAACCACACCGCCTTCCTCAAAGAGGGAACACCGGCCAATCTGTTCCCCTCCCTTCCCTCGTCCTCCTGTCTCTCTCTAAACACTGGAAGGAAAATAAACAAAGCAGGGCTGCCTGGTCAGGGTGCTGGGGTGGGAGGCCACAGATCTCCGTTCAGAGGCAAGGAGACCTCTGGAAAAGCCAGAGTGAAATTGGGATGGGGGATGGCCATGCACAGCTCTTGGGGAAAGAGCTTGGGAAAAACAGGGAAATAAGATTATTGGAAAATAAGGTTTCTCCTGCCTCTGCTACACTGGCGAAAGGTTGTATTAAAAGCAGAATATGAGAGTTCGAGGAAGCAGCCCGTGGCGGAGAGATGGGTTTCATCAAAAAGAAATCCATCTTATCTTCCCGTGGTGTGCTGCTAGGACACCTTCCTCTGAAACTCCTTCCCATCCCTCACTGAACTCCTGCCTTCTGCAGACCATGTCTGAGAGATGGGTCTTGGTGGTAAGATTGATGCCACCTGCAAAGTATTTGGGGAGACACGCTCCAACAGCCAGCTGCAGCCTACCTGCTCCCCTGGCGAAAGAGGGGACATCAATCTGGGCTGTCAATCCGGCGTCCTTCAGCAGCGCTAATTTTCCCTTAGAAAACAGCCCAAGAGCAATTGCTCACTGGGCAGTTACGAGCTGTTAATTCTCCCGGCTCTGATGGCTTTAGCATACTTTGCTAATTTCAGAAAGCGGTTTCCTTGCTGCTCTGTGTGAAATAATCCTATTTATACGGTTCAGGAAAAGGCAGCGAGAGACACAAACTTTCTTTGGGGCTCTCTGTATACCGCTTTGGTCAATCTTATAATTATCCCACAGTGGCTAAAATGAGAAAACTACACACCTAAACAAACACGCGTGGACATATATATGTGTATGTGTAGATGGACGTGGGTGTTTATTTAGGGCTGTGCATCTGTATATAGAGCTATCTATGGCTATAGGCCTATTTCTAGGGACAGCAATGCAGATATATATAGATAGTCGCAGACAGACATTTTTTTTCCTAATGCTTTCTAATGCATGGCTTCTTAAAATTTTCTCTGGTTACATCTGCTCAGATGCTGTCCTACTCGGAGTAGTAGGACAACATCTGAGTATTTTGATCTCCTTTCAAAATGTTGGTTAAATGCAGCTGTTACTGGTGACGCAAAGATGCTGTTCCCCAGGGGGGGAAATAATAATAGAAAACAATCTCTCTCTAAAGACGACTAGACTATCTTGCCAAATTCCCTGATTCTGACATCTCTTGACATATTTACTTCAAGAAAAAAAAATCAAAGGAAGGTTTATTAATACCAGTGCTTCAGAGCCATGCTTGGGTGTGAAAAACAAGAGCCCTTCCCTGCATTCTGAAAGTCATCCCCCAACCAAGAAAAAAAAAAAAGAGGGTTGTTCCTTTTTTTTTTTTTTTTTTATTTTATTTTCACAGTGCTTTTCATACCGTAAGGCCCAGTGGATGTATATGCATTGCTTCACTTGTTACTAAAATGCAGCTTGTGGCAACTACACAACAGCACGCAGCATCACTGTGAGGTGAGTGCAGGGCTGGGCAGTGGCCTCATGCAAATACAAGGTTAATAATAATAATCATGAATAAAAAGTGTTGTTGAAAGGCTTGTCGTAATCAAAATTCAGTTCAAAAGCTGGGAGAAGTTCCCATTATTCCTAATGCTCTTTGGCCTGGGCAGACATCACTTAGGCAGTACCAAACTGTCCAAGTAATCTGAACAATGAAGGTGGGCTAATTTGCATTGTCATTAAATACCATCATATCCATCTCTGTGTAGCTAGAGCAAAAAAGTAATGGCAAAAGATGATGGAGCCTTGTGAACAGAATAATGATGATAATAACGTTCTTGGGAAGGTTTAGTTAAAACAGTTCATAAAAGTAGAGGTCAGAAGGAGGAGTAATTTTTTCAAGTAGGGGCAGAGCAGTGAACAAAAATGCATCGTGACCTCTCATCTAATGTTTCTCTGGTAGGAAGCACTGCCCAAGTGCCTCATCTGTGAACTGACCACCTTTCTACTGAAGGGACAGACAAATACATGAAATCCAGGGAAAGAGATTTATTTTTTTTTTTTTTTAGTATTTTTTTTTCCAGCCTAGGAGCAGAAGGTCTCTGTTTCTCCTTTCCTTAAGAAATGGACAACTCTCTCTTCTTTGTACCCTTTGCTTTACCATGACTAAGTCTCCTCCACTTCAAAATGAGAGGTTTAAAAGAAACAGCCTCCTTTCCATGGGGGAAATCTAGGAGACCTGCTCAGATGGAGAGGTCTGCAGGAGATGACTCCCACCACAAGACATGGCTGAGAGTGATGAGAAAAGGGAGATGAAATGCCAAGGATCTGATGTGACCTCGTAAAACTCTGAGTGAGGTGCTCAATAACTCCAGAAACTTCTCAGAAACCTCTAGGGCTAAAATAGCTCTTCCCTCCACATGTACTGGGAGGAGACATGTCCTGCTAAAACTGTTCTAAAAACAAACGTCTTCCAGTGCTGAGGAAACTCACTTTGGTATTAAATAGCTGGAGCAGCACCTGGTGAATGCAACCTCGTGTGTTCCTTGACTGCATGATACAACACATGAAAATGCAGAAATATTCTCTTTGCTTACTGAACAACTTCATTCTCTATCTTTGGAGATATTTAAAGTTTGTCTGGGCATGGTCTGAGGCAATCTGCTCTAGGTGACCCTGCTTAAGGAGGGTGTTTGGACCAGATGACCTCCAGAAGTCCCAGCCTCAACAAATCTGTGACTCAAATGTTGCTTCACCGGTGAAGAAAAAATAAAAAAACTATGCTTTGTTTGGATTTAAAATTAAGAACATTCTCCCAAAGGGACTGTGTGTCATTTTCAAGCCTGCTCCCCACCGTGAAGTTTGTGGTTAGATCTTTATCTCCAACTGTCTGAAAATAACCCTTGCTGCAAATGATCAGTCCCTACTACCATATCCCATATCCAAGGAGGACATCTCCCAAATACCACTGAGAAACAGAGATTTCTGCTAAATACTTCACAAATTGTGAATAAAGCAGCAGCTGCACGAGGGTGGAAATGTCTTTCTCTGTGAAAGAAGAAGCTCACACCCTCTCAGGTGACCCCACTGGCAGCCAAAAAAAAAATGCATCTACAATGCACTTGTCTTGAGAGAAGTTCAGAAGCACTGCATAACCACTACCCAGCTGGGCCCAGGCAGAGAGGTGAGAAATGCCAGCTGCTGATTTGCCTGTCATCTAAATGTAAAGTAAGAAAAAACAATGCCCACAGATCTGATATGTGTGCATATATATATATATACACATATATATATATACACTTGAATGTTTGCCCAGGAGCATACCAAACCCTCTCCATGTGCTATGAATCTCTTTTCTAACTTCTGGACTAGTGTCTCTGCTTCAGGATTGTGATTACACCAGAATTAGTTCAAGATCTCCTCTCGCATGCTCATGTTCTTCAGCACTGGACTTTTCCCTCACCCATCTCCAGTGAACAGACCATGTAAAACCTCTGATGCTGTAGCTTATTCCTTGCCACCAAGAGGTTCTCTGATAGACACCTACAGAAGCAGGGTCACTAATGATTTGATTGACACAGGTTTTAGCTCTCTGCTTGTGCATCCCCTAGCACAGACAAGCACATACACAAGGGAATAATTAATAATAATCTACTAACAAAAGTATTGTTTGGTCGAAGAGGGAGTCTCAATGACATGGAACACAACATCTAACCACTTATTAGTGCTTCTGAGCCTGCTCCAAGTTTCCCCAAGATCTCTTTACAAATGGGATTGTGGCAGCTGGGGGAACCCTTCCTGGCTTTGAGGACAATTTCCCATTCAACTAATTCCCATCAAAACAAAGATGTGGCTTTGGCAAGCTTGGATGCAGTCTCCAACAGGAGGCAGTAAACTAGAGCTCATCAAGGGTTTTAAGTGAGACCGTGCTCCTTAAGCTAGCCCTGGATGAGAGGCTAACCCCATGCCCCGTGCCCCAATGCAATTGCCTACCCTTTCCCTCGTCTCGTTGGTGAGGAACTTGGCACATTCACTGTAGTTTGCCCAGGTGCGGTTGTTGCCTGGGACCAGCTCCCAGCTTCCATTCAGGTCACACCGGCGATAAGCGTGGCCTGGAGAGAGAAATGAGAGAGAGTGTAAATGAGGCTGGTAGAGCAGGAGAACCTCTTCCAAGGGTGCATACCATCAACCACGGTGCCTCTTGCCAGTTTTGAAGCTCAGCTGCAAGAACACAATTTCCATCTCCTTTGCAACCTCGTTAGTTTTCTGACTGAGAAACCCCAGGCAGCTAAGAAGAAGTTGCGCTTAGTCTAGATCAAGATATTGGTTCTAAAACAAAGGGGAGAAAAATGCAAAAAATTCCAAAGCACAAAATCATTCTCAGAGCTGCAACTCTCTCTACAAAACAAAACAAAACAATAAATAAACAAAACAAGAACAAACAAACAAAACAAGAACAAACAAACAAACAAAAACCCACAAAGACAAACCAGTGATCTTCATTATGCCACTCTTAACTTTGAGTCCATCTTAAGGTAGGGTTTTCTACGGCTCCCCTTCTCATGATGATGGGGAAAGGGGAGGAGACATAAATTCATTTCAGGATTCAGCTTACAGATGGAAACATCCATGTTCAGAGGTCTGTGTAGGGTACAATTTCATGGACTGTGTGTAAAAAATCCTATTACAGTTAATGGGGATGAGACCAATCAAGAGATCCATCTTTGAGGGTTGGACCCAATGGTCTCTTGAGGTCCCTTCCAACCCCTACAATTCTGTGATTCTGTGATCTGTCCAGTGACTACAGGACAGTTTGTAGAGATATCTGCTTCCATGAGTCTTTCTATGACCCCCACCCCGTGTGACTCGACCAGTGGATGCCAATGAGGTGGGTAATCCATGTCCTGCTGGGTTGTGGAAGAAAAAGGGATGGATCACCTGTTCCTCCTGGCTCCTCACATGAAATCTATGTGTGTGGGGTCTCTGAGAGAGGACATCTGTCAAGGGTTAAACTGTCTCGGCTCAGTCTCTTATAGAAAAGGCAGAGCAGGCTATGTGCAACCAGAGTGCGTGGAAATATAATTACTTGTTTTCTGAAAACAGCAGCAGTGCTCTGCTGGGAACATATAATCTTAATTCTCTAATTTCATAGGCTTTGGGTGCACAGCTTTGCCTGAGAAAAGAGAATACGCTAGCTTTGAAAATACTCTGAGGGGCGAGTGTGCTTCAATTGCTTCTAAAAACATGCACAGACTTTGTGGCACCAGAAGCAAGCCAAGAAATGTGCTGCCTGAGGGAAAGTGAGATAGGGAGGAATTCACATGTTCTGGTTACCAGCGCTGCTCTCAGATAGCCACCGTAGGGGTCTGGGCAGAGAGCAGGGGTTAGAAGCAACAAACTGGTGGAGTGAAGAATACAAATCGGGAGGATGTCTTGTAGATTTCCATTGCTGCACGAAATTTGTTGCAGCAAAGAGATGTGGGTTTGAAACCCCCCACAACTATCTAGTTATACATGTAGTTCCTAGCCATTTCAGTCTGGCTTTGGCAGGTGGGAAATTTGGGATATTTTTATGTTAAAATAGTGCTTTTCTTTTTCTCTCAACATAAAATAAAATAAAATAAAATAAAATAAAATAAAATAAAATAAAATAAAATAAAATAAAATAAAATAAAATAAAATAAAATAAAATAAAATAAAATAAAATAAAATAAAATAAAGTGTCTTTACTCCTTGTTTGTTGACTCCTCTGCATAGATGGGAGTCACCATGTGATAAGCAAAGGATGTTACAAAGGATTTCTAATTCTCTGACGCCCAGGTCTCGCCTTGCTGTAGATTTCCAGGCTGTGCTGATGCTGAGGACAGCACCTACCTTTGTGATTGAAGTCGTAGATGTACTCAGGGCACGGCATAGCCACCACTTTGCCTGGCACGCCTTCTGGCCAGCAGACAATGCCATCCCACTCAGGAAGACAAAAGCCATCTGTAGAAGAGAAACAAACATAAAAAGGAGTCACTCGCCCTGCAGAGGTGACGTTAATCCCTCAGACCCAGAGTTTTGAATGGGTTGTCCATGAAAAAGCTGCCAACACTGCTCATGGGATCTGGTGGGTAGCGTCCCTGACCCATGGCAGGGGGATGGAATGAGATAAACTTTAAAGTCCCTTCCAACCCAAGCTGTTCTCTGGTTCTGTGATTCTGGAAGCTTGCTTTTACCTGTGAGCTGGAAAAGAACAGAAATGGAGCAGGAGAGCAGAGTGGAGAACAGGAGGACTTGAGCACTCAGGACTCAGCAGACTTCTGGGCAACCTGGAGGTGGCTGAGGGAGCTTGGCTGGGTCTAGGCTTGGTGTGGCAGCACAGGTTTGAGCCTGGGCTACAGTTCCATACCGAGGAGATGAATTATGTTGAGGCTACATTACTGTGAGGCTCATACCAAGCACTTCAGGCCTCCCTGAAAGGCACTCATTCCCACAGATAAGATTGGTTGTGATTTCATTCCTAGAGACCATCAATCCAAATTCAGCTATCATCTTTACTTATCTTTTGCATCAGCCTGTGCTGTGCTGCACCACAATGTTTTGCTGCTTTCTCAGATGGGTTTGCTTGCCCGATTTTGACTGCATTAGCCTGAGCTTCCCTTTACCCCCGTTTCCCTGGGATGTCATCATGGGGCAAGATGCAGGCCATGCACTGATTGATTTGGAGCTGTGCCCATGCTAATTGCCTGGCAGTGTACACATGCTGATTGACCGTCCTCTGCCTGCTGCCAAGCACAGCATAAAAAGGTTGAATTTTCCCAGCTTTTCCCCTTGCTTTCTCACTAGTTTGTGTTTCTGCCTTTTGCTCAGTTACCAATTTCCACAAAATGAGCAGAAAGAGAATGGGCAGGTGGAGAATATCCTGGAAGCTCTCTGTGGTACCACTTTGAAAGGTTAAGTCCTTCTTCCTTACTTTTTGGGAATAGAGTGGTGGGATGGTTGTTAGTGGATTTTTCTTTAAATCATCTTTGTTATACCTTTTGTTCCATGAAGAAAGCTAAAATATGTGTACACTTGAAGGAGAAACCCTGTCTCCCCCCAGGAGGTCTCCTTCTTCCTTCTGCATATGATAGTTACTTTCAGAAATCTGATTTATGTGCTTAGTGCAAGGAAAAGGAGAGGCACAAACCAAGAAAAAAGCCCTTTCTCACTTTTACACCTACTTTTCTAAAAATTGATGAGTATGTGTATGAGTATTTAAAGTACTTTAATTCTCATTTTGCAGTTTGCTGGAACTTGTCTTCTATCACTTGGAAATCATGAGAAACTTTGCTTCTCTCTTCACTAATAGAGGGCCTGGGCAATCCTGCAGAGTGCCCTATTGAGCAAGTGGGCTGAGAGGAGTCAGGAGGGAGTCTGCTCCCCGTGGGGTTTGTCACTGGCTTCCGAAACAGCCGAGAGAGCAGCACTGATGTATTTGGTGTGCATGGGACAATGCCACCACTTGCCCATATTTGAAGGGCCAAGACAACCTTTAGGCTGCTAGAAAGCTGTGGGAAATGACCCCGTGTTCAAGACTACTTTAAGTAGAAGGAAGCCAAATCCTTCCAGCTTGTTGGTCACCCCTTTCCTGCAGCTTTTATTCCTAAGCTCCCATTCCCATGAGGGAGCACGTTCCCATGCTGACGTGTTGTTCAACGTGGGCTGTTTCCCATCCCTGAGGAGTCTGGGAGGACTATGCCCCAAATTTAACCTAGTGCTTGCGTACTCATTTCAGTTGGGCTGTATTAACCACCAGTTAAAATCCAGCTACAGTAGCATATTTGAAGTGAAAACCAATTGCTGGCGAATCTGCTCCAGCTCCACTTTACAGAGCCCCTGGGCTCTGTACCAATGGCAGTCCACAAAAAGGAGTTTATCAGAGGCATATAAAGTGCCTGACAGAGAAAAATTACATGAGAATCAAAATAAAATGGAACAGCCTGCTCTTATCTGCAAAAGAGCTCCACTAGCAAAGAAATGATAAGCATGGTCAAGATCTCAGAGTGTTTCATTAATATCAAAGCTGGTGCTTTAGCAATATTTCACCCCAACAGTAATTTATCCTTTATAATGCATGTGCTTTCACAAGATTAAATAAGAATCCAGGTTTGCTTTAAAAACCTTTAGCTGGTGTGGTGCCCTTCAGGGTCAGAGATGACAGTGATCAATTCACTTTGCTGGCATTTTTGGACATGAAAAACATCAGAAAAGCTCATAATTTAACAGTCGATTCCTTATCTTTCATTTAGTGTTAATGAAAAGGACCAGACTAATCACCTTCTATCTTCTGAAGCATTTACTAGGAGTGGGGGAAGAGGAACTAGAATTCCTTGGCATCAGCATGATAAAAAGGAGGAAGAAGTTTATTGCATGATCTCTGCTCTGAGTCACATTAGAGGAAGATTAATACTAGATTTCCTATTCATGAAAACTGCGTAAGCCCTGCCATTTGGCTCATTGTGTTGCAGGATAACTTACACCATGAAAAATAGTTTATTTTTTTTTTAGTTCTCTCTAAAGATCAAAAGAAAAAGGAAAAAAATGCTCCACAAAATTTGGATTAGGTCAAGATGTTATTGCTTCTGAGTTCTTTCTGCAGACAAGAAAATAAATAAAGATTTCATTTAGCCCTCAAAGTGCTCTTGATTAAAATAAAATAATTCGTCTTACAAAATAAATAAATTTGGGTAGATTTTAAAATGAACACTATGGAGAAGCAACAATGAGGAGAGGAAAAACAGTGATCTGAATGACTGCTCTGGAAGTCCTTTTACTTTTCTAATGTGTTCAGAATGACTTGCAAAGTTCAGCCCTCACTTGTGAACAGCTTCATTAAATATAGCACAGCAATTTTTGTCCAGAAAATGTTAATTTGAAAAAGTGTCCGGTGGTACTCCTTCCCCATGTTGTAAACATACCCCCCTCACACACTTGCAATGGACAAATGCAAAGGAAAAATGATACTTTCTGGATAACAAAATATGAAATTATTTACTTTTGGTTCTTTATTCCCTACTGTCAACCCCCACAGAAGCAGAGGGTTGAAGGTGCTGCGCAGGAAACATGGTTCAAACTGGCACTGGGACCCTGGTGGATGGCTGTTTTATCATGTGGGCAATCTGGGGAACCATCAGCTGCCCCAGAAATCTGAAAAAATATCACCTCTGGTATATCTCAGTACATCTGAAATCTTCTAGTGCTTCTATGTATTCACCCATGGAACTGATTCATTAAAGCCATCAAGGATCTCGTGGGACTCAATCTTTAGAAACCATCTGAGTTTACCCCCCAAAATTGCAAATGAATCTGTTGTCACTATTATGAACTGTTACGGCACAAACATCTTAAACCTCTTCTCCAACTCTTCATCCTCCACTGCTTCTCCCTCCCAGCTCCGTGCTTTGAAAACTCATTTCAGCCAAATTCAAAAGAGAGGGAAGAAATCTCATTTGTCATTTCCTTCCTGCAAATTTTTCTGGGAGCGATGATTTGTAGAGAGCTCCACCACATCCTTTCCTGCCGCCATCACCCCACTGTCTCTCTGGTCTGCACAGCAGACACCTTTACAATTAAATTTGCTTCAGACCACTGGTGTGATAACCGGGAGCAACTGAGACTAAATTCTGCATCTTCTGCCTCCAACTTTCCTCTGTTTTGCTCAGTCTAGAGATCATTTAGCAACAGAGCTGGTGATGAAATGGAGACGAAAGGTACCACATATTCCATTGGTATTGTGCTGGAATCCAAACAAGACTTTTTGTTTTTCTGTTTTCCCAAATGCTTCCTCCAAATGTTTTTTCTTGGTTTAGAAAAATATTAACACTACTAGTAACTTGGCTCCTTCCTGCTGTGTTCCTTTTCTCCTGGTCATTTCTCAAAACAAATCTACATTGAATTACAAGAAAAAATCTGAAAAATGGTGAGGAGATTCAGGAAAACAATATAAAAATCCACAAGCTGACAAGTTTTCCTGATGACAATACATAAAAAATATATATATAAATTTTATAACCTTTATAGTTGTCATAACCTTTAAAGCTGTCATTATTATTATTATTAATTATTATTATTATTACTATTATTTTAAGATCCAACACCTGCAAGTAATGTGCTTTTGCCATGCTAAAAATAAGTAAGGCTCTCCTGAGACACTGTTAATGTTTAGAAGCCCAGATCATCAGAAGGGATCCTGTTTGTTGTAAATGTTGAGCTCTTGACAAATTCCTTTTTTTGGTGAAAAATAGTTTGAGGGTTCAAATATGCTGTTTGGATCAATGCAAGTGGGCAGCTTTGGGAAAATAGGTTGCATGTTCCAAGTGAACTGGGAATGCTAAACATTTATTTCCTTGGAAGAAATAGTAGAATTCACTGAAGATGTAAGTCAAAAGGAATGCATAAACTTTAAGAAAACAAGTAAATCTCATACATATCCCACATCCTAAGTGTCTTGGATGTGTATCAGTCATTTGGGCAATGCTGGATGGAGGATATGGCTTGTGTCTCAGGCATGTATGTAAATGGGAAAAGCTCCTTTGCATTCAGAGCTGTAGCTGTAACTTAAGAATGGAGACAGAGAATGGAGGAAAAGCACCAGAGATTCTTATGTTTGCAGGACATCACCAACAACTTCAGTGCTCGTGCATGACATCATGAGTGGCTGGGAGTAAAGTAAGACTTTTTTGTTCTCTGGAGTCTTTGCAGATGCTTCATCCTGGTGTCTTTCTTTCAATTCCTCTGGTTTGATACGAGTTCAGGGAGACACAATGATTGTCCTTGTGGAGGAAGTGAGGAGCAGTGTTTTTTCTTGGAGGCTGCACATTCAAACAGAAATGATGTTGGGACTGCTCCCTCACCCTCCATGAGTTCAGCCTCTGTCACCTGTAGCAGAACAGGGCTGGGCTCTGTGTTTGAAGAGTTTCTGAATTCTCCACCAGGCAAAAAAACTAATCTCTTAGGATGGGTTAAGAAAACCCACCTTTTTAAGTAGCTTGCTGGATCCAAATGATATCCTGTGTGGTTGTCTCAAAAGGAAGAGATGCTCATGGGGCAACCTGCTTTGGCTGGAAGTCCTGTGGTCTCTATTGCCACCAGTGCTGGAGAGGGATATTGCTTTCACTCACTGGATTTCAGTCACTAATAAACACAGATTCAAGCCTGTGTTCTCTGCCTAGACTCTTGGACTACAAAGCTACCACAGCGAGATTGGTAGAAGTTAACTGCTGAGGCTGGAATCGAAGCTTTGTCTCCTAAGGTATATTCTGCTTCTTCATTCTGCTGTAATTTGCTAGAGGAGGCTTCGCAGGTCCTGAGATGTCCTTGCTAGTGTCAAAGAAAATAGCCTCTCTGGGGAAAAGTTTGTAAATTCCTTTGGCAAAGAGAAACAGAAAGAAAATTCTTCCAGCAATGGGGAAGGACTGGTAGAGTGAAAGAATTTGCTGCTGGCTCTGAAGGAAAATAAATAAAATAAAATAAAATAAAATAAAATAAAATAAAATAAAATAAAATAAAATAAAATAAAATAAAATAAAATAAAATAACAAAGAATTAGAAAGAAGGTTTTTCTCATCCTATTGGTAAGCCTAATGAACAGAGATGAGCTCTGAAATTAAGAGAAGATGCATAAATATGCATGTGCAAACTGGCAGTGAACAAAGCTCATTCTGGAAATTAAGACAGAGCTTCTGCCCTTCAGATGATCTTGCTTGGGATAAGAGCTCTGGAAAGAACAACAGGTTTTGTGTCCCTAAATGGTGTTAAGGTGGCTTCTGATTACATAGAACGGATGCTGCAACACTTGGGTACAACAACTTTGTATGTACAAAGATGCCAACACAGCCCCTCCTATAAGCACGTTTTATGCCCTCATCTCCTGGGTTTAAGATTCCCAGCTCACCACGTCCTCAAGAGAAGCTAAACCGCAGAAGAGCTCAGCCTCTCTTTCTTCCACCATTTCACCGTAAACCTCACCTCCAGTTTCCTGATGCATTTCCCATTATACTATTTTACTTTGCTCCTCAGACCATCTCTCCAGCTCACCTGAGACCTCATACATTCAAATCCTGTTTAATCTAGGTTCTTCCTCATGTCCATACCATCACCAAAACTGCTCACTTTAGTTTTCAAAACTTCTTGGTCTTATTCTTCTTAGTAGGTTCTTTTCTGAATGGTGAAGACGGGACCTAATACTACACACTTCTTAAATATATATATACATTTGCTGATTTAATGACATTTCAGGATCATTGAAATGGGGTTACTTCCCCAGACATTCATCAATTCACTGTCTAACCCAAAGCTACCAGCACCTCAGTGAAAGGCACTGAAAGACGTGGTCCTCCACAATCAATCTCATGACACCGGGCAGGTATAAGTCACAACTCTGTTTTATTTCTCTGCATCTCCATGCCATTTTATTATAGTCTGTCTTTGCCCATCTTCTAAGGCTACCCTGTAAAACCTTCCAGGAGTTGTGCCTCATTGCCTGTGGTGTCTGAAGCTTACCCTTATAGCATAACCATTCCAGGTGGTTGGACTGTCGTGAATACTCCCTTACAGCAGCGCCATACTACAGAGAGGTTATAGTTACACATATTACTGTAGTTTTAGAACAGATGTGCCTTACAGCTCTCCTTAGTCCTTGAGGGCTGAAATCTCGTTGCACGGAACTTGTCTTCATTAGTGCAAACCAATAAGCTATTCAGGATGCAGCAAGCAAATGCTCTGTTTGATACCACTGCTGCAGGACTTGGCTTTTGAAGGCTGAAAGGCCACTTGCCGTGCTTGGTGAAAAGGCACATGCATCTCTTGGTTTGCTCTACACAACCCCTTTCTTCATCTCTGCTTGCACACCTGAGCCTTGTCAGTATTCCCAGCACACTGCAGGTTGCTCAAGAGGAGGAGGGAGGGAGGGAGAGGTGCTTTCAGGCCATGCCTGCTCATTCCTCAGGCTGCATCCCCAGGGTGCACTGAGGGCTATTCTCCCTTGCCTGTCACATTTCCCTCACCTCCTCCCCCTGTCCTTCCCCCCAGTCTCAATTCTGAGCCCTATGCAAGCGGTACATGCATGTGGAGAACACATTAAAACCATCTGTGAAGCTGCTTGGCAGCTGGATAAATGCAAACATGGTCTCGAGGTGTTTATCTAGGGGCATGGAATATAAATCAGACCGACTTCTTCTGGCACCACGCGAGGCACCAGGGAGACCACATTTGGAATACGGTGTGCAATTGTGGTCACTCTATTACGGGAAGGACATTTGGTGGATTGGAAACAGGCAGGGAGGAGCAACCGAAAAAATGACCCAGCATTTTGGGACAGGAGGAGGAGAAAGGGAGGCTTGGAGGGACAGTGGCTCTGCAGAGGTTGTTTGGTGCTGCAGACGTGTTCCACACCTGGCTGTCAGAGCATGTGTGTTTGTTTGTCTATGTATAGATGTGTCAGTGCCTATGTGTGGAGAAGGGTGTCTGCCCTGTGTCAGTGCGTGCATCCACAAAGACCTGGGGGTGTGCATAGGCAACGTGAGTGGGAGGAGAGGCGAAGGGTGGATGTAAATCTCCAGAGACCTTTGCTGGTCTTCAATGGGTAGAACACCTCTTGCATGCTCAGTCCTAGAGGAAACGGACTTCAAAGGGGAGAGATGTGTGGGGCTAGGGCCTACTTCTTGTCACACCATGTCTTTCCTCTCCCTCAGGCAGGAGAGGAAACCCCTCCTTCCAAACGCCTCTAAATCTCCGTCTGCAAGCTGATAGCGCCAGTCTTATAAATCATTAAAAATAACTCTAGAAATAAGTGCAGTAACAAGTACTGAACTGCAGCTGTTTCTGTGTATTGTTATTTACCCATCTCCATGCACACACGGACCATTTATTCCTATCATAACTCCTGATACTTGATCCTCCTGTGCATTGCAAGACCTATAACTCTGCTAAGAAGACATTTTTCAGTGGGAATGGAAGGCTTTGGCCCATAAACATCTGCAGGTAGAGGCCAACTCTCAATATTTCTTCTCTTGCTAGCTATAACTCAGGCATGAGCACAAGCTAGCTGTGAAGAGCTACAAGCCCTTGCTAGCCATCACAGCCTGCTGACTTGAATAGCTGTAGCAGAGGGTTGGGGTGGGAGAACACATCTCTCCATAGGTCTTCTGTTCTCTTTTGACCTATTCCAGAACAGACACAATGAGAAACCCAGTCTTGACCAAGACTCACTGATTACACCTATACCACTCCATCCAGAAGATCATAGCCTGTTTTCATGCCCTGTAAGCCCAGCATGGCTCATATCCATTTGAAATCCTCATTTTGCATACCCAAGAAGAAGTGCTGTATGTGCTGCCATATGGAAAATTCTTCTGGCTCATGCTAGTCTGTAAATAGGGTCCACAGGGGCAGTGATGGTTGTCCCAGGTTGAAACTGTGTGGGGAGCATGCTAAAAGGGAATGGTGAGGTTGTCTGGGGGGCAACATTTGTGCCACAGCTGTGGTCCAGACTTGCTGAGCTGTGAGGACTGAGAGTCCACAGACAGGGAGAAGCTAAAAGAGCAGGAGGAGATGTGAGGTTTATGGAGGTCTGGGGTGTTCAGGCAAATCTTGAGTGCCCTGAATGCTTTTATATCCCTTGGCTTCAAGGGCACCTGAGGCTGCTCCCTACCTCTGAGGACACCCTGGCAGGATGGATGACCAGGGATAGGGCTTGAGCCTCTGGGAAGAGAGCCAAGAGCAGATTCTGAGCTTCTGCAAGCCCAGAGATTTCCTGGGCTTGGGCATGGGTCCTTTAGGGACAATGGAGCAATAAACTCAGGCAGGCAATCCACGTACCTTGGGTAAAAACACACGGCTTCTCAACTAAAAATAACCCCTCTCCCTAGCAAATAGGTTTATTTATTAAAAAAACAAGCCATTTTGAGGCAAGCTGCAACACCTAGGACTCTGAGAAAGGACTGCCGATGGCCTTTGCTAATAACAGGTTTGTGTAAAAATCTCTCTTCCCCCACAAAATGTCCCATCTCCTCTTCCAAACCAGGGAAAGACAGACTTTTAATTCATGGGCGAAAAAAAAATCAGGTCTGATGGCTTATGGCTGGGAATTTCACTTCATCCCCTTCCAGGTTTAACTTTGGGGTGGCATCAGGCTGCCCACCATGGCTGAAATCTAATATTTATGTACGTAGATGAGAAATTTTAGGGTTTCCTGTTCTTTCTGAAAGGCTTTCATCTAGAAACTAAATTTAAAGAAAAAAAAAGGGGGAGAAAAAAGAGAGAAAAGAAGAAAGGAAGCCAAATGCTTGTGGGGACAGATTTTTTTCCTTTTTTTTTTTTCTTCTTCCCCTTTCCTTTTTTTTTTGTTGTTGTTTTGTTTTTAATTTTCTGGGTATCCGTTAGCTAAAAGTGGCAGACGAGGAACATATCCCGAGGCAGGGCTGTGCAGAAGCACGCTGGACTGGCAGAGGTCCACACGAGGCTGTGCCCATGTCAGCCCCATTCAGCAGGGGTCCACAGCAAGTCCTCAAGCTCAGAGATATTCCTGGGGGGTGAGCTGGGGAAGAGGGCACTGCCGATGTGGTTTGTGCTAGGAGGGAAGTGGGGGACTCACCCTCTACTAGTTAGCTTAAAATGAATGAAAGGTAACATTTTTAGGGGGAAAATAAAGAAATTTGAAGATTTTACAGATAAATAGTGTTTTGTTACTGTTGAAGGAAGTTTATATTATCTCTTTCTTTTTAAACCTTTGTTTGCTAAGTCTTTCCTTTGGACCATCAACCTTGCTTGCACTCACATGAGAAATAGCCACGTTTCCACTCTCCAGAAATCCCTGTTGAATCCGTGTTTCACCCTGATGCTTCTTGGTCCCTGCCACTGTCAGAATGGGGCTTAGACATGGATCTGGTTAAATTGCATCAAAATGAACAAGGCACTGCTGAGCCATGGCAGCAGATAACATATTTGAATACTCCAGTTGACAGCTATTTGCCTGGTCTATCAGGGCACGGGCCAAGGATCAAAGGAAAATTGAAACCAAGACAGATGTTGAACATCCCTTCCAGCCTTCAGAAGTCTCCTTCCAATGAACATCTCCTTCCAGCCTCTACAAGAAGGGTGAACACCACTGCTCTCCATGCACCTGCCAACCATTTCCTTTTTTCACAACATCCAGTCCAAATTTTAGGCGTGCTAGCTGGGGTTTTAGAGCCATTTTTAGTAGCTGGAGCCACGTTGGATCAGGCCCGGCACAAAGATGACGCCAATGCTGGCCAGGGAGGAAGAACAACGCAACCACTCACTGGCCACTTGGATAGGAGCCGCCCTGGAAACTGCTGCTCTTTGGCACCGCACCACAAGGCACACGGCACTCGTTAACCATCATGCAGGCTAAGAAATAAAACTATGGATTTAATAAAAAAGAGCCAGTAAAACCAGCAAAGGGGAAAGGACAACATGGACCGGCCTGGAGACCAACATCTTCCTGCTTCCAGAAGACAGGAGTGATTTGAGATGCTCATCTTTTCTGGGCTTGCTGCTTCCCAGGGAAGAGCTAATGAAGTCCATGCACAGGCAGGATCACATTTTGCAGTCAAAGAGCCAGTGCTGGTTTGTGTCTCCAGCCCAAATCCAAGCCTGAAGTGGAGGCGTGGTGCACAGAAACCTGCTCCTCAATCTCATGGGGCAAGCAGTGGTTCTGGACTCACAGATCCCTCCCGCAGTGCATTTTCTTCACTTGCATTAATCTACATAGACATTTCTAGCCTGTTATTAACAGGCAAACACATTAGGAGTGGGTAGCTGCAAGGTGAAAAAGAGATTAGCAGATAACTGCCCCAAATCCAACTTTGTGGCTCAGCTGAGCTACTTCCTCATTTCTCCACAGATCTCTCTGAAATTCTGATTGTTATTTTATTATTATATTTAAACATTGGATGCCTGCTAACAATTTATTACATTAGTCTGAATGAACATTAGTTAGGGAAAAAAAAAAAAGTTGCAGTGCTGAACTGTGAGAGAAAGCAACGAATGTGAGACAGATCAATGCCCTCACTAACTGAATGGGAATTTGCCAGTTCATACCAGGTGAAGAACTGGCCTGTGAAATGCACCCAGCAATGAGACGGGGAAAAGAGGAAGAGAATCCAGGTACCCGTTGCACTGCAGGAAATTTCAGATGTGCTTTCCTCATTTCAAAACAAAACCAGAGGCTTTACGGCAAGAATGATGACGAGAGTTTTGAGTTTCAGTCAAGTGGGATACGTCCAAAGATTTTCGGCGGTTTCTGTCCACCTGGATTTGAATCCTTGGAGCCTCACCTTGAATTCCAGGACAAAAGGAAATGTGGTTTGTGGCTTGTGCCCTGGCTGAAGAGTAAGGAGATGAGAACCCAAATCTTGGCTCTGCCACAGGCTCTCCTTTGAGATGGGAGGTGAGGCGTTGAATATCCCTGTGCGTCAGCTCTCAAGAATGAGGACAGCAGCCCTACCAAGCTTTCATGCCAGCTTACGTGATATTTCTTTCTATCAAAAAGAAAAAAAAAAGTAAAAAATAAAAATGGAGGTGTCCCAGATTCTCTCCCTGCTTCTGAAAACACAGACCATTGAGTATTATAGAGTGGAATAAATAACGACAGCATGCTGCAATCACACCCAGGCAGGAGAATGATCCAAGCAGCCGTCTGCCAGGTGGTAGCTGGCAACTTCTGATGAAGAGGGATAGGTGAGTATCTGGGGTGATGGTGGGACGGGATGTGACAGCACAGATTGGATGCACACACTGCTTGATGTGCAGCGGGGCCACTCGGGTGCAATTAGAGCAGGCAACAAGAGATAAATCACCTTGGGCTTCCCAAACATCAGAGGCTTAGCAGGCAGTGCTCAGTGCAACACAGCTTACTCCAATAGTTCTAATTCCTGGCTCTGCTTCTCGCCCTGTGACAGCCTTCTTGTTTATGGGGTTGCATGACGAACCAGACCAGGAAGCTGATTCAGCTGAAAAACAAACTTCCTCCAAAAAGGCTCTTTCTCAACTAGATCAGTTGCCCCACTTGGCCCTGCGCAAACTTCCATGCTAAAGGAATCCAAAATAGCAAATGAAGTCATGCTTTCTGTAGTAAGAAAACTGGCATGCACACGGGTCCTTACCATCTCTGTCACCACAGCTCATTTGTTAGCCAAGGATATAAACTTGTGCTGAAGTCACTCATCATAGAATCATTAAGGTTGGAATAGACCTTCACGATCATCTGGTCCAACCATCACTACTACTACCAATGTCACCCACTAAACTTGGTAGGGAGATGCCCTGTAGGACCAGTTGAGACATGGCACGCAGTTAGGAGTGGCTGGGACTGCTTTTTCTCCTTGTCTGAGAGGGGAGATATTAAAACACCTCCAACACCTCCCAGGTAAGCTCATCTTAGAGAGCTACATTCAGCCCAGCTCAAATCTAGGTAGGCACTTGATGTGTTGGTGAAATTAGATCTGCAGGAAGAGGTCCTCAAAAAGCTCCTTGGAGAAGCAGTGGCTGTCTGTAGAAGTGCTCACCCCATGGCTCAGGGAGCTGCAGGAAGAGGTATAGGAGCTACTCCTGTGTGCCTGTGGCAATGGGTGCTTCTCTCAAGGTTTTCTTCTGACGCTGTTCCACCAGCCATGATGCTGAGCATGGAGGGGTGCCGGACAAAACTCTGCAGCAGGGATGTGAGATGCATCAGCAGTCTTCGCTAGTTGCAGAGCCCATCTGAATATGCTGTGCGAAGAAGCTCTAAAACAGCTACTGGGTCAAAGGCCTCTTTTCCTATGACCCTTGTGGTTTAGAGCATCCCTAGAGAGAAGGGACTCTTGGGTCCAGAGCTGCTCCTCATTGACTCGGGCCAGGGATTTTATGCTGTAACTTTCTCCTTTCCCAAACATTCACATCATGGGGCTGTCACTGGGATGTCCCACAGCTGGAGCTGAAGTCTGTGGCACAGGCAGGTCATAAAGCTGGGCAGATCATAAAGCTTAGATCCAACTCCTGCTCCAAGGCCTTTTTTGATGCTTTCAGACAGAGTGAAGTGGAACTAATAGAAGAGATTTCAGTCTCCTTTTACACCTTTCACATGCCAGGCAGTGATGCATCGTTCCTGGGAGGCAGTGAGTTAGGTTCAGATTCCCTCAAGCAGAGCTCAGCATCATCTTTTCCCCTCATGCGTGACTCTTAAGTGAAAAATGGCTGAAGAAATTTTGTCCTTTGACAACTGTGCTTTCCTTATGACCCCCTAAACATATGAATTACCCAGACCTTCCCTTTCCTCTCCAGCTCTGCATCTGCTGCATTTTAGCTTGGCCATCATCAGTCCTCAATTACTTGAGCCCTGATGACTGCAGGGAGGAAGCAATCTCTCAAAGGGGCATCAGTGTCACTACTTTGTGATTTTAGGTCCCCCGGGCAGGACTAATAATTGAAATGCTTGTTGGAAAGGACTTTTGAACATCTCTTGTCCAGCCTTCAGCCCAGTGTTAAGTGGTTCATCTAAATAGCAATCCTATGTTCAGCCTGTGATCAATGTCTGGAGAAAGTTGGGACACAGATGTCACCCAAAGGTGCTCTCCATCTACCAGCTCTAAAAGTAGCTCAAGATACTCAATCTTATTAGTAATCTATTATTTAATTCTGCATGCCACCACCACCAACACTGTGAACTCTTTGGCTCAAATTCGTAACATCCTCTGGTGGTAAGAGCTTTTGATTTATGGACATAGAAATAGTGGCACATTGGTGATGTGTGCTGCCATTATTATTACACAGATGATTACATGGCACAGATCTCCCTGAGATCTGCCTGCAGATCACATACTTTGTTTCCAGGAAAGTCTAGGTCTTGCTGGGGCTGAATGCACTGTGAAATATAATTCTATCCCTCACCACTAAAAGTCCAAAGACAAGACAATTTGGGGACCAGGTGGGGTGACAATTCAAGAATAGCCCTTATGCCACCCAAACTGAATACCTGGAGCAGTATCATAGAAGAGTGCCTGAAGGCTTGGAGTGCTCACCCAGGATCCATATTGCTCCAAGTCTCAACCATTTTGCACACAGATATTCTGCAGCTGAGGATTAGTACAGTTAATTTTGAAAACTGTTGCCTTTTCCAAATTGCTTTCTTTTGCATCTGTGCTGAGGGAAGATGCAAAGGGATTAAGCCCTCCATCTGGCTGAGAAGTGCACAGCCTCGTACGTCCTTGGGTGAGCAGCACAAATAGAAACCAGACCCCAGTTTCCATATCTTCAAAGGAGGAAAGGACTGGGCCTAACCACTATTCACGCTGTGCTATGTGCAGAGACTGAGCTTGTGAGCCTTAGCCAAGAGATTTGATCATGTAGATTACGGCCTTTTGTTCTACCACCCCTCAGCCTACACGAGGGCCAAAAACTATCCATTCCTTCACACTCCTGGAGCATGTAGGGGTGGGAAAACCACAAAAATAGATTTTGAATTTTTAACAGCGTTTTTAACAGTATTTTAAGAGAATCTCTCAGGGAAGGCTAAGTAAGGGTTCTTTCTGCCTTTGGGTTAAGGAATCCCTTGCAGATGAGTTTGTTCCAGCTATTACTAATGACTGCATTGAGCCTTTAAAGCCTCGAGTGCACTGCTGTAGGCATCAAGATAACAATTCTTCCTTTTGGCTGTGCTACTTGGAAATGAGCAGAGGTTTCCTATAGAGGATGAAGCAAATACCCAGGTTTTATTGCTTAAGCAGCTCAGGATAACTTTTTCCAAGGCCAGGACTCAGCATGAGTCCATGAGATGTCTAAATGTCACTGGATTAGATCCCTCTCTGCTGCAGTCAAAGGAAGAGCTAATGCTGGTCTCACGGTTGAAGAGTGAGGTCTTAAAGCAGGACCAAGGGTGTGCTTACAAACCTCTGTGATGGGATTATTCTACCAAAGTGACTGTGGTAAAGAGCCCAAAGCCTGCTTGTTGGTTACACACAGTCACCATCTCCCCAGCCCTACCAAGACTGCTGATGCCCGCTAAGAGATCGAGGCAAAATGCTGATGGTTTCCTAGAGAATGGCTGGAAAATAGGGTGTGAGAGCAGGACCAGCTGGTTGATATCACCCTGTCCCGAGGTAGGCAGGTGGTCTGAAGTACAACAGAAGGAAATGCCTTTGCACATATGTTTTTTTAATGAGGTGTTAATTGGGCATTGGGTGAATAGGACAAAGAAGCACAGAGGATGTGGCTTGAGGTTTTGGCTGATGGAAAGCTGGAGGCCTGGAATAAACTGAAAGTTGTGTGGCTTTTTTTTACAGCCCCTTCCTGTGATTTCCAACAGGAGAGAGACACCAGGTGGGCAGGCAGCTCTGCTCCAAATCACAGCTGGCTTTGGGGAGTTTTTCTGGGCTGGTGATGCGGTCTCCAAGTATTTCTGCCAGTCCTGGCTATGGAAAGAGAGACCTTTGGGATGCTAGGGTGAAAGTAGGGGGTGATCTGCCTCGTCCCCTGCTCTCAGGCAGCACAGGGAGAGGGGACAGGATGCCCACCCAGGACTAGCTGGGTGGTGCAGGATGTCTCAATATACAGCCCCAGTGCCAATAATTAACACATGTGAGATTGATGAAAGAAACCAATGGGGGATGATTATTTTGCTGCCCACATGAGAGAGCTTTCTCCCTTCCTTCTCCCCCTAGTCCTACATCTGGTAGTAATTTTGCAGCTCAAAATAGAAAGGAAGTAGAAGAGAGGGGCTTAGCCAAGCTTGGGCCCATTTGAGGAGAATAGAGACAATTTGTTCGAGGGAAATAGAAGGGATGGTGGAAGGCTGCTTTGTTTCCCACACTACTTTTGTCCTGCTACAAAGGTGTACTGGTGGGTGATGCCTCCCATGCATTGGCTGGGCTTTGGGTACAGCAATAAGGGCTGTAAGCCCATGACCATGACTTTTGCATCCTCCAGACCCCTTGAATCTGGCATGTGGAGCAGGAGAAAGAGGATGTGATATCTATGCTTTCCAATACCTTGTGATATGTAGTCTTTCTCATAGCTTAACCAGAAAAAAAGGAGTCTGGTGGGCTGTCTTCAGCTGCCCCCCTTGTGTGCTCCAAGCCCCATCCCTGCAGTCAGGGTTGCTGTGGGAACACTCACCGTGCACCTTGGGCACCTTGGCTTTCAGATGTCGCTCGCACTTGGCCTTGGCTTTTAGCAGTAGGAAGATCTGCTCCTCTTTGGTGATGACATCGTCAGCATCCACCTGCAGCGATGGGAGAAATGAGGTTAAACCTCAGCAGGGCACAAGCTTCCTAGACAAGGCAGATGATCTGAATGCACAATCTCCATTGCACCAGCAGTTTCTTTCACTAGCTTTGTTCTTCCCATCTCATTTTGCTCACTAATTGGTGTCCAAGCAACACCCCTGCAAGATGCCACATGGAAATATTTGTGTACAAGGCAAAGGAGGTGCACGTTGCAGTTGCACGCAGCAAACACATGCTTGTACATAAAAAGAGAGCAGCTTCTTGGGTGGCACGCCTCAGTTTGCGGCTTGGAGGGACAAGGCTACTACCCAAGGGAAAAAAAACATTCTACATTAGCACAACAAAAAACATTAGCACAGCATTTTTAAATACTGGTTCCTTTGGGATACAGAAGCATAGCTAAATATAACACTCAGGGTGGCAAGACAATGCTTTGTTTGCTGGCACCCACCTCATGGGAAATACTGCTGGGGACAAGAGTTCAAAGACCCTCTTCTCACTTCAAGAATCACAACCTGGCATCGTGAATGCAGTGCTATTTACAACCTCTCTCTTAGGTCTTCAGCCCCATGGAGTCAGTTCCTATCAATGTCCTTTCTAAATCCAAGAACAAATGCAGGGGGGGCTGCTCTAGAGAAGTCTATGAGCTGACAACATCTGCCCCCTGACTGAGGGCTCAGGGGAAGGAGGCTATGAACATCACCCTGGAAGATTTTATTTCTCCCCTCTACATTCTGCCTGTAAGGTTTCCAGAGGTCAAGGGACAAGAAGAAGGGAGAGCAGGGAGGATGCTTTACCCAGAAGCTACTTTACCCTATTCTGTTCGCTGCTTGCTGATACACAGTGATACAAGGCCCTCCAAGGCACTTGCTGGTCACAAAAAACATCTTGCTTCATGAAGCTGGCACATTCCCATCAGGCAGGGCTGGTCTCTGGAAGCTGGGGTTACACCCATGGGGTAGTACTTTGGTTATCATGCCATTAAGAGCTTTAATCTAATACAACGTGGCTGCTCTTATTTCCTCATGTGCCTCTTAGGTACTTGGTTTGTGTCCTGCTCAGGCATCCAGGACCAGTCCTCTCATTGCATCCTTTTCCCTAATATTATTTTTTTCTTGTCTAGATTAAACTGTAAAAGCAGTAAGAGCAGAGGCTGCCTTTCTCTGGACTTCTACAGGACTTAGCACTTGTTCTTAATGGTGTTATTTAATCAAGAATGACTGCTGTACTATTTTATAGAAAACAACAGTTTTATTATTATTATTTTTTTAATTTATAAACCTATATTGACTGTGCTGGTGAGACTGGCTGCAGTAAATCTGTTATGACTATGGCAGCTCTCCACATCTTGATGGATGGAGCAGGTCTAAACATCAGTGTGCAGTAAAGGCAGGCAAAGGAAAGTAGGAAAGTACAAGACTTTGTGAATGCAAAAGTGACCCAGAGACCTATAGGTAGGTTGTGGAGCCTGCCTATGGAGGGTGCTGCTGGTCTCCATCCCTCTGAAGCATGTACTGAAGCTGGGTGGCTATGAAATTTCACCGTACTCCCTCCAAACACTGCTAGTCAGAATTAAGGTGCCTTCACTCATTGTAACATAATTCACTTTGGAAAGCAATATAAACCCGCTGAAGGCCAATCTGTTCTCAAGACTTACTACAAATAACATAATGAAGGTTAATGAAATCCAACTTAGAAGTAAACCCAGGCTCTATTTCACATGTGGTCCTACAGAGGGGAATGGTGAATGCTCAAGCAGCTGATGTGCTAACAGACATGCAGATGGGTATCTAGATCTGATAAGGGGATTCCCAGTAAAACAGAAGTTTGTTTTTCATGCCCTTGGAAAAAATCCACACTAAAATCCTCTTTCAGAAGTGGGAGATGATTTCAAAACATCATTATTAATGCAAAATAAAATTATCCTTTTCCAGATGTTTGGCCAGTCCACATTTAAGGCAATATCCAGCATTTAAATTATCGGAAACATAAAACCTTTGGGTCCAATCCTGCTGTCATTTGCAGCTGCATAAATCCTGAACGATTCCATGAATGCCAGGAGTTATTCTGGATTTATAGTGGTCGAATAGAGCAGAATGTGACCTTAGATATTTCAAATAATACATGCCTTGTGCACTTCATCCTTAGCCACCTTTGGCCATGCTCTGAGAATGGACAGCTCCTTCCCAGCAGCATGTACGATGTCCTGTCCAGGTCAGGCATAGAAAAAAAAATTATTTCCCAGAAGTGGAGCTGAGGCACCAAGCTCAGTGCCCAGAGCAGGGTGCAATAGCTGGGACAGGGCTCTGAGCTGAAGCTGGGTTTTCAGCTTTCCTGAGCCCTGAAACCAGGGCTTATCAGCTTTATACTTCCAAAACTTGTCAGACTACTAAAAATATATATATCGCCTATTTCCTCCCCTCTCCCCAAGCTGATATAAATACTGATATATGTTTAAGCCATGTTTTTATGTTTCTACGCAACCTGCTGCAGGTGGCCCTGCTTGAGCAGGGGTCTTAGACCAGATGGCCTTCAGAGATCCCCTCCAACCTCAACCATTTTGTGATTCCCCTGGTTGAGGAAGATGCATGTAAACATATACATGAATAAGAACAGAGATTTTCATTGAATCCTCTGGCTTGAAGGGGAGAAGTCTGCCTTAAGAGATGTGGAAAGTTATATTTCTTATGGCATCCTTCTGGGCAAATTGTGACATGAAAGAGGTTTACACCAGGATGAGTGAAGAACTGGGTGACTGCAGAGCTCAAAGCGTGGTAGTGAATGAGGCTGCTGCTGGGGCACTGGGTGATCAACAATGGTGTGAAATGCCTAAAAATGCCTAAAAATTCTTTATCGTGAGGGTGGTCAGACACAGGCTTCCTAGTGGGGCAGTTGATGCCCCATGACTGTCAGTGTTCAAGAGGTATTTGGATACTGCCCTCAATAATATACTTTCACATTTAGTTAGCCCTGAAGAGGTCAGGAAGTTGGACTAGATGATCTCTTCCAACTAAATTATTATATTTAAAAAAAATCTGAAATGCCATTCTTTTGTTGTTTAACTCACGTTAAGCACCTAAGAAGCAAAACTGCTTTGTCTGCAGCTGGGACAAGATGGGATGACAGGCTCAGAGCCACATGTACTTTCTCGTGCTTCACCATGCTTAATCTCCAGCCCTTGTCCACCCTCTTGCTGGGACATTTCCATACATCAGCCCTGCTGAACACAGGTGTACTGGTGAAATGAGACATATTTGGATCAGGCTTGGCAAAGCTTCCTCTTTGACAAACAACCTTGATACCTGATCCAAATATACCATGGGATGGCCTCTCTGAAATCATTAGCAGATGCGTGTACCAACTTCTTTGAATCTGAATATTCCTAGACAGAGAAATGAGTGGCTTTGCTTTCAGAGGTGCTGAGGTACAGGCTGCAGGAGCTTTGAACAGGTGAGAACCACTGCTGGGAAAGTGGCCACAGCCTTGGAGTAGATTTGAATTCCTAGGGTTGGGAGAAAGACAGGACTAAATATACATGCGTGAGAGGCATATAAAATACTGAGTAGTGCAGAAAAGGGAAAAGATGGCAGCTAGTCACATTTTGCAGAATTTGAGCACAGAGAGGCACAAGATGGAGAGAACACAGCATAAGAGGAACAGAAGAATGATGAATGTAAATTGTATGAATAGATTCAAAACAGAACTAGACAAATTAATGAAGGACAAATCCCTCAGTGGCTGTTAAACACCATAGCCTACATGCAAATTTTGATGCAGGGAGGTCTTGAACTGCTGACTGCTGGAAGGTGACAGCCATAAGAGCTCTCTCCTTCTCTAAACATCCTAAGCTGACAGCTCTGGGAACACTCTGTCAGAACAGAAGGTCAACTCAATAAGGCTATTTTTACATTCCTATAGGCCCTCTATTTTTCCAAGGGGAGAGAAACATCCATGCCCTGCTGTGCATCCAGATAGATGGATATACATTTAGGGCATGGTCCAGCGTGGCACACTCAGAATAATCTGCTTTGATTATTCTGTATACCTGCTCTTCAGGACCAGGGAAAGTCAGCCAATTAAGAGAAGATGCCAGAAGTGTTCCTTCCAAGCAAATACTGTAGCCACAACCCATAGAGATTTAATTACCCATCTTTTACAAAGAACGTCTGCTATCAGCCTGGAGGCCACCTATTTGTAACCCAGTACTTCTCACCTTCTGATTCTCTAGACAACCATTAGTCAGACAAAAAGAACAAGTACCATACCTTGTAAATACAAAACCTGCCTCGTTAGCTGTCTAGACATCCACAAAAGCATTTATCCAAGATGCTCATGCAGGGCTCCCCTTATAGACCATGGAGATTTAGCTACAGAGATCACCTGAGAGTCATTCCATTGTCAAGCCACCACCTAAAACAAGTCAGATCACCTGTGTCTTTTTTTTTTTTTTTAAACAACCATAAAGGGACATGACTCAGAAAATATATCTTTTTATTTTATTTTATTTTATTTTATTTTATTTTATTTTATTTTATTTTATTTTATTTTATTTTATTTTATTTTATTTTATTTTATTTTATTTTATTTTATTTTATTTTATTTTAGAGTCTGAAGCAAAGAGAGCACTTCCTATTCCAGAGTTTTTCCAGGTGGATTGGTGGCATCCTCTCATTTCCTGGTGGTTAGGATCATAGGCTATATTATTGCCCTTTTTTATGTACTGGTTCCATCTGCACAAAATTTCTTCCATACACTGGACAGCAGATGCAAATAAAATCACTTTTAGAGATTCTCAGAAAACCTTTATTGTAGGGCAATTTTGATTGTTACTTAAGTTTGGTTTGATTTCAGGATGAAGCATACTTCTTTCATAATACAAAAAGAAGCAAAATACATTAAATAAATAAATCAAAACCATCTTTGTAAAACATGTAACTGCCAGAAATTTCCACATGAGGTGAAAGAATTTCCAAATTGCTACTAATCTTATTGGCTTGATAAGAAATGTGGATTCATTTCAGGAACTGGGGACACGGACACTTTGACAACTCAGGGTCCCTGGAATGGCTGCCCAAAGTCTTTGAGTCCTTGATTCTAATACAGGTAATGCAATAGGAGCAGCCACAAATCTTTATTTATGAAACACCTGAAATATTAAGAAGTTTGTGGTTTGAGAAACTTTGCTTATGTTTCCTAAGAATTTAATTGAAACTGTGTCTCATCAAGAAAATCCATTTCTGTTTGTTTTTTTTTTTCTTTTTCTCTTTTTTTTTTTTTTTCTTTTTTTTCTTTCCTACCAGAAAATGGTGAAACTTGAGCACTTAGAAAAAACAAAGTCAATGGTTGGACCAACACTAAAGACAAGTATGGAAAGAAGGGCTCACATCACATCCCTGCCTGATTTATTGAGCTTTTTTTTTTTTTTTTTTTTTATGACAAGGTGCCCATCTCAGACTTGTATCTTCTCTCTCACAGGCCATTAATTCTTGCTTTTAAGCACTTTCCAAACCTTGATTCATCACATAACGGACCCTAAACCTAAGTCCGTGCTTACACCACAGAATTAAAACTTTTGATGCCCAATCAATATGCCCCATTACAACCATAGGTGAGGTTTAGATTGAGTTGTTAGGGGTGGTTTGAGTCCCTAAGGGGTGAAAATTGCCAAATGCCAGGGAACAATTTTGATTTTACTCCCAGATCATCTTGCACAAAATATGATTGCCCTGAAGAGGGAGAGCTTTGGGCAGCTGGAGTCTGTAGTAAATGGCCACCTGAGCAGAGCTGGCAAGGTCTGCAGCTTCAAGGAGCAGAGATTTTGCTGGCTTGAGCTCTGGGAGCAAGAGAAGCATCTGAGGGAAGTCAGAAATAGCGTCACAGCTAGGTACAGCTCCCAAATCTAACTGTTGGAAGGACGAGGTCAGTGTGCCCCTGCAGAAGGTAATCACTGCAAGAGATCTGACAGCAAATCCCTTTCCACGAGACTTCCCTGACTTGCTTCAGCATAAATTCCTGCACTGAGCTTACTTGGTACCACAATTATACAAGTTCAAAGACACAGACAGGCCTGGCAATACATGGGTGGGTGCAGGAGGACAGCTTTGCTCTGCACTCCAACTCTTACAGGCTGGGTGGGATGGGGTGTCCTCTCTGGCCTTCCCAATTTTGCAAGAAAACTGCATCTGCTACTTTTTCTCAAAGGTTCTCACCTTTTGGCTTCCCGGTGCTGTTTTTATTTTTATTTTTTTTGTCAGAAAAATTTCCTTGTGGAGAAACAATCTAGGAATGTTTTTTCTCCCCTTTGTTCAGAGAAAGCAGAAATGCAGAGCAGGAGACAGGCCAAGCAGGGAAGGGTGAAATGACAATGCTATCCAGAGCCTGTCAAATCAGTTTTCATTCTTTCTTTTTTTTTTTTTTCCTCTTTTTTTTTTTTTTT
This sequence comes from Anas acuta, assembly GCF_963932015.1. NCBI lineage: Eukaryota > Metazoa > Chordata > Aves > Anseriformes > Anatidae > Anas > Anas acuta. The sequence continues at coordinate 1,764,233 of NC_088980.1, forward strand.
TCCCTTGCCCCCAGAGGAGGCCATAGGGTAATTATGATAATGTTTTCTGGTATTTCCATTTCATTGGCTGATCTCCCAGCCACTAAAGTAAACCCCAAATCTCAACGGGGAGGTCATATTCATCCTTGTTTATGGGACTCATTTTCAGAAATAACACTATCCTTTTTGTGAAACTTCCCTGGCAGCAGCTCAAAAAATAGCTAAAGGCAAACAGATTCCTTGGTCAGGGTTGAGAGCATCACAGCCGCTGGATGGGCCCAATGCAAGGGATTGCTGGTGATCACCCTCCCGGATGGCAGAGCACCAGGTAATTGCCAGTGTGAAGCAGAAAGAGGGTGCAGGTGGCAGGGGGGCATGAGAAGGAAGGAGAAAAGGTAGATGTGAAAATGAAAGCACCAATGTTGGTGATCTGGAGGCAAAAGAAAGGTTCCAAGGATGCTGGAACAGGGCAGGACAGAGGGCAGCACAGTGGGGATTCAGCTGCCTTTGGCATAGCCTTCAGCATGGAGTGAGGCAATCTGGGTCAGCAAGGAGCTCGTGGTGGTGTGGGATCAGAGGCAGGAAGATGTGGCAGCATGAAGGTGGTCAGGAACACAAAGCGTCACATGAGGATGGGACAAAAACTGAGATCCTGACACCTTTTTTTCGTTTCTGCCTTTTTTTTTTTTTTTTTTTTTTTTTTTTTAATGAATGGGATTTAGGTGAGAAGGGATGGATGCTCTTGGTTCTTGTGTGATCAGGTTTGGATATCTAGTTGTCCCTTCTGTTTTTCCCTACACTTCTGCAAGTGTTTGTGCAACCCTGCATCTCCTGGCCACCGGACCCTGCTGATTTACTGAGGTCCAGATGAACCAAGCATGGAAGGAACAGGGATTTGTATATCGTGTCTTGGGGAAAATGTACCTTGTGCAGTCTCTGTTACCGGATCTGCTGCCAGGCCCAAAGCAAAATAAGATATATACAGATAAATACTCGTGGATATACAGAGCAAATACAGATAAGCAGTGCTTATTCTCCCACAATTTGGGCAACACTGGATTTGCCCATTGCCCAGGCTGTTTAATTCCCTTTCCTCACTTACTGCGACCTCCATGCATCTTCTCTGACTGCCCACGTTATCATCACCTGAGTATAAAAACGACATAAAAAACCAGCAACAAAACACACCAGGGGAGAGCAGGGAGTGGGGCTTGCTCTGCCCTGAGGGACTTAGTTAAACTGAATAGGCATTATTTCCAACATTAGAAAAAAAAAATGTGGTTTGCAACCTATTTCCTGTCAGGTTAATGCTGGAAAGATGTAAAAATAAATAAAGCTGGAGTGCCAGTTGGCCGGGGTGGAGATACAGTAGCAGAAGCAGCAGCGGCACGCTCCACTGCCAGCAGCTAATGGCAAAAGCTCCGGGAGCAGAGCTGAGGTTTGCTTGGACACTGGGGTGGCGAGGAAGATGATGGGAGGAAGGTCAGGTCCTAGCAGGAGACCCATTGATATCCCTGTCTGGGCTGGGACCAGGCACGGGGTCCTCTTCTTGTCCCCAAGCTCTGCTGTGCCCCATGTAGGTGTGTGCCCCTCACCCCATCCCACCTCCAGAGGACCAAAATTCACCTCTGGAGATGTCTGTGGGTGAGGACCGAGGTTATAAGGACTGGGCTGGGACAATTAAAGCAACAGGGCCTGAGTACAGAAGGGTAAAGGAGGGGGGCACCCAAGAGGGACCCAGCTAAGGAGGGGATGGGGGAAAGGGAGATGCTGTGAGTGGAAGGAAGAGCTGGTTGAATCCTGATGAAACAGCACGCTGGGAGCTGTGGAAGCATGGAAAGCTTAGCGCACAAACTGCTCTGCCCTCTACCTGCTTTTCCCAGTCTCCCAGAGGGTAAATGAAGTCAGTGGTTTTGCCTTAATCCCTTGACCACATCACCCAAACCACCGCCTGCTCCAGGGCAGCAGCAGGACTCTGCTCCAGCCAGCTGGGCTCAGGGACCCTGCCCTGCACCCACGGACAGCCCAAAAGCCCCCCGTGGTGCTCAGGGCTCTCTCTGCCCTTCTCAGAGCTTCACCCACCAGGCTGGTGGATCCCTGCTCTTCATCCTACCCTCAGAGCCAGGTCTCCCATGGCTAGGAGGTGTCTATGCACCTGAGGAGCTCACCTTCCCATTTCTCAGTTCCTTGATGTCCTGCTGGGGGAAGGACTTGCTCCTTCCCCCAGTCATAAATCCATCTTTGCCCTTGTGTAAAGCAGTCCATCTCTCAGCAAGAAGAAATGGAAAATGGAAAGAAAAATGGAAAAAGAAAAATGGAAAGAAGTAAGCGTGGAAAGATGTTGTGCAGAACTGGGAATGTCTCATCTCATCGCGACATTTAAATATCTTTGATATCTACCAAAGGCATAGCCAAGCGAGGGCACAATTTCCTGAGTTTCTGCTAAGAAAGGATGCTGTCTCTGTGGGAATCCCTTGTCCATGTCATACCATGCCCATGCCATACATCACCATGATGAATGCATCTGCACGTGCTACACGGGCACACGTAATTTGTCATCACAGGGATGGGCAGAGGACACATCTGGCCCTGCAGCACACGTCTGCTGTTCCTTGGGGAGTAGTTCGGTCTGATTTGGTCTCATCGATGCCCTTCCAATCCCATTTACTCCCACTTTGCCTTGGGGAAGCCTCATCCCTCAAGCAGAGCAAGAAGAAAATCTGCTGGAACAAAGCACAACTTGCAGACTCATCATAACTCATGCCACAGGGCATTAACTGATCTGAACAAAGGTGTCCACCACATTTGACAATAAGAGCAGAAGATTTTTTGGGGATGAGGCGATGCCATGACAGCAATAGAAGAGACCTTTTATCATCCTTTGAAGATGATTGCCTGTGTGGCTATGCTTCCTTAGCTATCCTGCCATGTAAATGCCCCTCTTACTAAGTGTTCTCATGATTTACGGTCGGCACGTACAATTCATCAGGGGGAACTGACATTTATGGTACATTTCCAGGACATGGAGTTTTAGGAGAACATCTGTCTGACCAAAATTACTGCCTGCTTTACATCCCTGGAGCAAACGAGGTGGAACCCAGGAGGCTGAGCTATGGAAAAGTTCCTTCCAAGGAAGGAGAAAACCCATGACAAGTGCTTATCTGTGCTATCCAAGCAGAGGTGGTCTTCCTGGTAATTAGAAGAAGGAGCTGGTGTAGAGAGGTCGGTAGCGATCAGTACGGATTTGAGTTACTTTCTTGGGTCATAAATAACACATATTACACTCCTCACTTGTGCAACAGGATTACTGTAGTCAGGAATGATAAATCCCAACCTAAAGCTAATGTCTAAAACATTCAGATGAATCACACCTTAAAACTGTCAGGTCTCCCTTCTGGCTGCAGTGGGTCCAGACAAGGCATCTGCAGATCATTTTGAATGAGGTGAGACAAAACCCAGCCTGAATGCCTTGGCTGGGTGGCCAAACTTAAGAGCTCAACCCAAGCGCTGTCTTCTCTGCAGAGGGGCTGTTAGGCTTGGACCCAAGCTAGGAAAGCAAGTCTGGGCTCCCTGAGCTTCCAGGGGGGTGAAGGATTCCTCCTGGGTGCCCACATAGCAAACATGAAGCTGAATATGATGCCTGACCCTCCTGCAACTTGGGTCCTGTTGTTTGCTGATAAAGGAGCCCCGTGGCTGTGCCCGGCTGGCTGAAAAGTCAGGAGGGCTATGAAAGACAGAGGAGGTCACTCTGACATTGCGCTGGGATTTACCTTGGCTCACAACAGTGCATTGCTGTCATCTTTAGGGGATGATACAATTAAATGTGCTATGAGATCCCCCCCGTTTCCCAGTGTGTGGGCATAGCCGCAGTGCTGGCTTCTCTCTTTTCTCCTCATCCTTCAGAAGCAGATGGTTTCTTTCGGGATCATACCTTGCTGTCTACAGTGATCATTTTATTTATTTATTTATTACATTTCGTTTTGTAGGTTTTTCAGAGCACAGGTGGACTCCTTTTACTTTGTCTGCCCAGCTCCTTTACACCTCTCAAAAACAATTCCTTCTTTTGGATTTCTCTCCTCATTCTCAAAGCATCGGATGCTGATTTTTTAAAACCTTTCTAGGAATACCCTCCCTGGATGAGGGAGCTGGAGATCAGTGCCTCACTCAGGTTCTCAGACACACAAGACAGATGGTTGTTGTCAGCTGGGCCAAGGATGCAAACAGAGCTGTTTTAACACATTCTGACACATATTCTCTTGTTATCCTCCCATGGTGGAAATCACTGATAAGAAGAGCAGGATAATCATCTATATTAAATCACGAGATTAGATCTCTAGGAAAAGAGCACTTTTTTTTTTCTTTTTTTTTTTTCCTTCCCCTCTTTTTTTTTATTTTTGGTATCAGCAGCCAAGGCACTGAGGGTTAGAAAGCACACTATGCCTTGGGGGAGTGTGCTGGGGAGGAGGATGCCAGCAGCCTTCACTTTGCTCTCCAAACTGCACAGAAATTGGATTATCTCCATTTCACAACTAATTGCTCTTAGTTTTTTTTCACAACTAATTGCTCCAGGTCAATAGCATTAATGCTTACGAATGAAAGACTCCCAGTAGAGTGTCTAATTGAAAGCCATTTAGGAGCAATTAAGAGAACAGTGTAGGAATAAACACCTGCTTTTTAAGTAGTAATAACAGCAGATAACACTCTGGTAACTTTGGTCCATGAGTACTGATAAGAGGTGTGCCAATGTCATGCATCGGCAGCCTTTAAGGGTAGTTATGATCAACATTAGACAAGGTGCAGCTTTCTGTAAAGAAATATCAAACATTGTATATGTTGATCCTATTGCACACAAATATCTTTGCTTTTCTTTCAAATCAACCCAAACTTTTCCAAAACTGCTTGTGAAATAGTCATTACAAAGTTGAATGTAACACTTTTTTTTTTTTTTTTTTTTTAACATTCAACCCCATTTGAGGGGTAGGTTATTTTCTATTTCTATTTTCTTGTCAGATTCAGGTTGGAAGGGACCTCAGGACCTCACCTACTCTGAACTACTGCCCAAAGCAGGATAAGAAATGAGACTGGCCAGCTGGGCTTTATGCATTCAGGTCTCCAAACCAATTACACTACAGGCATGAAATGCAGAAGAAGAGGGGAGCTATGACTAGGGGTGAGGTGGAAAAGGAGAGGGCAGGGAGAAAACCCCTTCAGCAGCAGCTTGCTGTCACATCCAGTTAGGTGTCCTGCACCCTCCAGATGGCTGACCTTCAGATGACCAGAGCCTTCTGCAGAGCTGCTGCCCCTCTTGTTCGAGCAAGGCTGTCATTCGGGGTTGAAAAAGAGGGAAAGTGAAGAGCCAGCACTTGTTCCAGGCTCTGAGCCTCTCCATTCCTTCTCCTCTCACTTTTATTTTATTTTATTTTTTTTTCCCCCATGCATATTCCCACTTGCCCAACGGTTTTCTCCTTATTTCTTTGCGCTCATGACCCACCATGTCATCAGGGGGCACAAACTGTCAACATCTTTTTATTTTCTTAGTCTACAGCCACGAGGACCGATGTCTTTTCTTTACGATCAGAGGCTTTATTGCTTTCCTCTGAGGTGAGCAAGCAGCTGCCTTAGATTTCAATGCGAACATCACAATACCCAGACCTGGGCAAAGCAGACAAGAGCTCAAGGGCTGGCTGAGTCCCCTGGAGGTGTTATCTGGCAAAAAAGAAAAGTTTCTGAGTGCATGTGTGGAGGACTTGCAAAAATCTTTCAAAAGCTGGAGGCTGCAATATGCTCCTTTGCACCTGAGTCAGACCTGTTCTGAATTAGAAATCAAAACGAGAGTGGGAATTTGTCACCTGAAGACCAATTGTGTGCTTAAAGCCGCCGTTGACTAAATAATGCTCAATGCTTTTGGGGTGTTTGGTAAGGAGGAGAGCACAGTTCTTGCAGTGGAGCTGGTTCTCCTGGCCTGAAGGGAGAAATGGTGCTCAGAGCCAGAATAGCTCCTTGTCCCCCTAGTTTTGGGGCAACCATTCATGCTCTACGGTGCTGGACTACTGGATCCAGTGAAAGATCAGCTCAGGCACTGAAATATTTTGCTGTGATCTGCTCTCAGGGCTGCTCCCCTTTCCTTCTCCTTTGGAGGTGAAGGCCCACCTGCATGACCCAAGGGAATCCCCAGTGGTGCACATGCAGGAAATTGGTAGCAAAGGATTTGTTTCTTCAGGACAAGCAATTCAGACTTCGCAAATAAATATCCTTGTCCTTGTCACAGGAAATGCTGGGACTTTGGAAAGGTCCCAGGGGGAGCCGAGGCAGACTGTAGCCCACCATCTCCAACAGCAACCCCAAACTGCTGTGCTTCCTGCTGGGCTATGAACAGAGTCCAAAGACATCCCTGTGAAGCACCAGAGGGAGCCTGGAGCTCGTTATCACCCTCAGCACCCCATCCACCATGCCAGTCCATGACCATTCTGCCAACAGCAGCTGCTGAGTCCCAAATCAGAAGTCAACCAGAGCGTCCTCTTCTGCATGTGTGATTCATGCTGTCGGGTTATTTTAGCAGTCAGGTCAGGTGCTGCTTGAAAGACAGCCCTGATAACCCAAAGCCCTCTCTTTTGTGAATGCATTCATCAAACAGACTTCTCAGGCTCAGACATTTCAGGGCCCAGATGCCGCTGGCCACCAGGCTTGGCTTTGAGGTAGAGGCCAGACAGTGGTGCATCAGATGCTTCTGGCTTTCATCCCTCCCCAGAAGTGGGAAGCAGCACTATTGGGATGCCACTTCAGCATTACTTTAGTTCGCCTTGCCTTTTCTGGTGCAACCACATGCGTGCAAAGCAGCTAGGAAGCAGTCCGAGCTGAGACTCTGGGTCTAGGGTGCATGACCCTACACGTGCTTTGAGTTTTCCAGCTCTAATGTACAGGATCCCGACTCCCAGATTTGGACCTGCAATTGCTTTTTCACCATCTGAGTTTTCAATCTGCTGATGAGGTTGAATGCTTATTGCAGACACCCGTGAGGATTTCTCAGGAAGTAATATTCTCTACTGCTCGCCTCCAGGAATGGACAGGCCCAGCTGGAGATGCTTTTGCGTGGCATCGTTTTTGGCAAGCGCAACTGCAGCATCACCCGGATCACTGAGCAATCCAAGGCAGAGCTGAGGCGCATCTAGGAGGGCTCTGGGCAGAAAAGGCAGAGTGATGGGGTGAGCAGCACCAGGCTGGAAGATAAGTGCATCGTACTCTGGGTGCACAGACTGCATGGGCTAGAGCTCCACATAAAGGGACTGCACTGAGGACATCCTCGCTGACTCCCTTATTAAATTATCCTACAGTCATGAAACATTCTTCATGCATGTTATACCTCAAATGGTCCAGCACTGACAGCCAAAAGGGAGATGAGATCTGCAGGGAGCTCTGAGCCCAGACAGACCCTAAGGGCAACTCAGGGAGCAGAGCCGAGGCTGGAGCTGGGAGCAGAGCACCTGGCACCGAGTGGCACGAGCGTGGGCTTGCAGCTACCTGGTTGAGCTCAGCACCCGTGGGGCAGAGCATTGCCCTGGAGGCAGAACAGGGAGTGCAGGGTGACCCAGCCTTACGGGGCCGGTGCTGAATTAGAGGTGTGCACATACCTGCGTATATACAAAGCATCCAAGTTCCAGCATGCGTCTGCATCCCTGGGAGGGAACGGCATTGAAAAGGGAGCGCAGGACACGGCCTTTCTGCCTCAGTTTCGCTCAGGCACAACAGACTTCACCTTTCCTTGCCTTATCTGTTTTGGCCACCTCTAACTTTGAGTGCACGTACATCTCACTGGGGCAGGGAGGGAGGAAATGGCAGATTTTGGAGGAGATCCCCACAATGAACAGCAGCGAGCTGGACTCTGCTTGTGATGGGAGCAAGGAAACAGCTCCTGCAGCCCTCACGTTGGCAAACCATCAGCCTTTTTGCTAGAAAGCTTGACTGAATTGCCAGTACAGCTGCTCAAGGCCATGCTGTGATTGATTCCTTTTTTGCCCTTTTTTTTTTTTTGGCCCGTTTCTTTTTAAATTCATTTTTCTCTTTCCAAAGTGTCATCTCTTCATCTGACAGCAGGCTGCTGAGCCCTGATCAGTGATCAAGCACAGGATCACACGATGGCCCATGCAGCCCATGAATTTTGTGAGGGAGGCAAAGATTTGGCACGGCATCCCTACTGCGGCTTGGTGACCTGGGACACCAAAGCCCCCAGGTCAGGGTAACCTGCTCCCTTCCAGAGCCCTGTGTGCAGTTTGCTCTCTCGATGCCAAACATCCGGACGTGTCCAGCCTCCAATCCCAGCAATTCCCCAGCCAGAGCCACACACAGACGTAGCAGAGAGACAACGCTGAGCTGGCTTGGTCCAGCCCTCCGTTCTTCTCGCATCTAGGAAAAGGTCAGCAGTAAGCTAAATCATTCTGCCCATCTATGATGCCCAATAAAGAGGCTCGGTGGATGCTCCTGAGACCTTTCTGCTACAAATTATCATCCCCACATCCCTCAGCCTGCTGGAGCTTTGGGATTCACTCAGGTCACGTCTGCCGGTGCGATGCTACCGCAGGGAGACGAAATATTTGTGCCCTGTGTGAGCTGTGCCAAGGCTGCGGGCCGGGCAGGTATGGGCTGGATGCCATCTCCTCCTCTGCTCTGCGTGTGCCAGCAGCCGCAGCCGAAAGCAGAGAAACCTCGGCGGTGGCTCAGGTAGCTCACAGCACAGCCGCAGTGCTGCTCGCCCTGGGGTGCACCTCCACGTACCCGATGGTAACCTAGGTAAGGTTACCTATAACTAGGGTTAGGGTTAGGGTTAGGGTTAGGGTTATTATCCATATGAGGGACCACACTGCCCATTTAATGTTAGACAGAGCCATGATCTGGGGACTTTTTCAGTTTATGTATCACTCACAGAGGCTGGTTCTCAGAGTCACTGATGCTCCAGGGCTGAAATCAGAACTCGTGGGACCGAAAGCAGGAAAATGTTAAAGTCTGGACCAGGCTGGTTTGGTCTCTCCTGAAAATATCCTTGGAGCACGGAGACCTGCTCACTCATTACAGCAAGACTCAGGCTCAGAGTCAGAGTGACATCCAAACCTGCAGGTACCCTGGTGACAGCTGGTAGTCTAATTAGTGTCACGGATCCAGGTCCAGCAACTAAATGGCTTTGGGGAGAGTCTGCACAAGCTACAGGCTCCTGGCAGGAAGGAGCACGTGAATTGCCGTGGGGTTTTTGGGGTGGGCAGCCCTCTGGGACAGGCTGCACTCCATCCCATTGCTTCCATGCTACCCAATTTGAACTTCTCCTCGGTTGCACGTAGGCAAGCACAAACAAACCTTCAGAGCAGGAAAGGGAGGCGGACAGGAGGTGTGTGGCAACGCTCGGGGAGGACCTGAATTTCTGGACCCCTCTCGGCCCTGCACTGAAGCCCAGAGCCCTGCCCTGGTGCGGATGGCGAGGAGGAGCGTGGCGTGGTGGCACAGTGCACGTATTTTGTGCAGCCCTGGGGTGTGCGGCACCGCTAATAGCTCCGGGGGAGCCGGCGTGCCAGCATTCCTCAGCCGGTGCCAGGAAAGCCACGCCGAGTACACAAGGAGTTGGCTCCCCTCCTCGCTCGCATTAAAGGCACTCTCAGGCCTTTCCAGCTTTCACGGCAGTCATGCATCATCCCCTTCATTGTCCACGGGAGGCTTTGCGGACAGCTCGGGACACGGGGTGGGGAGGCTCCTGGTGGGGTTGATGGAGACAAGGCTGTGCTCTCGGGGGAGTCAGCCCCTGCACCATCGCGGTGCACCAGCCCTTTCCCTTCCTCACTGCTCCTGCGTGCACCTGAGCAGATGTGCAGTGGGTAGATTAAACCCATAATTTGGGGGTCAGCCCCCATTAGATCACCAGAAATGTGGTTTCTGTTCCTTGCTCTGCTGGGTGAGCTTCCCATCTTTTTCCCACTTATATAGCAGGGGTACCCCATTGTATACCCCATCTCTGGCACTGCTTTCTTTTATGGCTTTGGGTAAATTATGGAATTCCTGCACACTTCAAACATAATATTCTAGTGAATCCGGAAGGCTTTATGATAATTGTCAGGTCTACATGTCATTTTCTGCCTAAGATGTGTCACAAAGACCATCTGTTGTAATGGAAAGGGAGATGTCATACTGAAATCACTATGTATGCCAGTGTTTTATCCAGATGATACAAGTATTACAGTACATGACAATATCTCCTCTTAGCATCCTTGGGAGCAAAGGTGACAAAGAAAAAATATACAAACAACACAGAAAATCTCCTGCAAATAACGCTCAAAAAACCTCATCCCAGCATGTCTATGAAATACAAGGAACATGAAAACAGAGCTGGAAACAGATCTACAGCTACAGGAGCACAGATTTTCTTAAGACTCAAGGAGGTCCTGGGAGCTTGTATCCATTCTGGGTCTTAGTCCTGGGATTCTGGGAGAAAGGCCCTATAGGAACAGATAAACCACCCCAGCCCATATTCAAGTTTATACAGAAGTGACTTCACTATTTTTCCTGAAGGATTTTTTCCCCATTTATCTGGGAGCCTAGGTGCTTGCCCAGGACTTTCTGGATATTAAACCGACCTGTTAGACTATGCTGATGCCTTTCCACGTGGAATATCACCTTCTGAAGAAGACAGAACTGGGCTGCTCCTGCCTGCTGTGAGTCAGTGAGATGTGTCCAGGCAGCAAAACACAGCTGCTCAGGCAATCAGAGCCCTTCGAGTCCCTTAGCTGCTGTGCCAGAGGTGGCACCAGCAAGCTTCTGTTCCTGGAGAGCAGCCGCAGAGTACTCACAGTACTGAGCTCCCAGGAAAACCGTGTTTTTCTTGCCTATGACTCTGCTGGTTCAGCAAGTTCTTGTGAGCCCACGTTGAGGTCCCAATTTAAGCAGATGGGATAGAAATGGTTTTGGTGCCTCCTATGGCTCTTTGTCCATCATAGATGGAAAATCAAGCCCATAAGTGGCCATACAACCCCAAGCATCACGTGACAATCATCCCCTTTGCAGCTTCAGCTCAAAATGTCCACATTTTGCCAAAGTGGAGCCAACCTTGGGACATCTACCTGCCTGTGTCCGCAATATATGTGCTCTGCAGAAGAGAGCTCCGGGCTTGTGCCAAGATCTCTTCCCTTTGCAAAATGCCTGGGGCAAATAAAAGACATCCCAACCTCTGTGTGTTCAGGTAAAAACCTTTGCGGAGCTGGCTGGTGCAGGCTCTTCTTGCCCTGCCAGTGTGGCTCAGGCTCCTGATTCCTACAGGGGGGCTAATTCCTTCCAAGGAGGCTGTTTCTCCCCCCTGCCTCTCTGCTTTCTTTCGCCTTGGTGTGAGCTGCAGCTTTTGCTTACTCTGGGCTAGTGTGGGCAAGGATGCGGTGACTCAGCCTGCCCTCCTGGTGGGACCTGCAGACAGGCTGGCAGGTCGGCAGAAACGAGAATTCAATAAATCATACGAGAAAAAAAGCTATAATTACTATTACAGTTTCTACAGGACTTGTCCTCCTGGGTTTTCCTGTGCTCATCTCCAGCCCTGCTGCAGCTCCAACACGTTGGCCCTCCAGCAGGACATCGCCGTGCTCCCACCTCCCCTGGCGAGCTGGGCGAAGGCAGCAGAGAGAGGCAGGCCTGGAGCCATCAGGCCTATTTTTGTTGAACGGCATCCTAAATCAGGGGCTAAGTAATGCCTGGGCTTGCGCGCGCCCTTCTTTATTGGACTGGAACGCGGAGCTGTTTATTTGGCTGTAATGATTTGTGACAGTCAGACAGCTGTCTGGCTCGCGGCCCTCTTGGGAAGAGAGCGAGCCTCTCCTCTCCTTGTCCTGGGCCAAAAAGCTCATTTTTTTTTTTTTTTGTTGCAGTTTGTCAGATGCCTCGCTAAAGGCTGCTCCAGGAGAGCAGGCTGGGGGTGATGGACACTTTACTGACCCTTGTGGTGCAGAAAGGCCAAGGAGCCCTGCCAAGGGTGCAGGAATGGCCACAGAGCAGCTAAGACTGGAAGCCACCTGCAGGGGCTTTGGGGAAGCTGAGAGCTACCCTGAGCAGGCAGTTCTGGGGTAGTTCATCATTAGAAGCTTGCAGGCTGAGGTTACAGATCCCTTCCAGCACTAATTTCCTTCCTCTCCAGCTCACTTTTTGCACTTGCAGCCGTGGATGTATTTGCTGCCCCTTCAAATGCCCAATCCCCTGGGTCTGACTGCAGCCCTTGGTTTCCCCACCTCTCCGTAACAGCGAGTTCCTTACTCTGGGAAACCTCTCAAGGTTTCTCGATGTTTTATTTCGTCTCCCCTTTGAATTTGCCCAGCAAATCCCTTTTTGCTCTGAGACACAAGGCAGATGTCTCCGGTCACCTTTTCCTCCTAGGTGTGCCTCTTCTCAGCCCTGGCTGCAGCCTCCGTGATGTCTTTGCTCCATGAGTCAATGCTCATTTGACCCATATGTGACTGATTTCAGGGGACAGAGCTGCTTCAGACTGATCATAAACAGAGGAAAAAAGCTCAGGAAGATTTCCATGAAAGGCACAAGAAGTGGGGTAAGGTAAATTAGGAGAAGAAACAATACACCCTGCTGCTCAAGCCCCAGTGGGGGCAAACACGATGGGTCCCCAGAAGCCAAATCCTCGTAGGGAGGAAGCAATGGTGTAAATCACACCGTAGACGTAGGTTGGACAGAGCAGTGCAAGTAGGCTTAGTAAGGTTTCCAGGAAGGCTGTAAAGGCTTGGGAAAGAAGTCAGACAGCAGTCTGGATCTGAGCAAAGCTCTGTTCCTCCTCACCCGAGCCATGGCTGGAGTGCTCAGCACTGCTGCCTGTCAGCAGAGCTTTCAGATCAAATAGCCAGAACAAAACCACCATGAAAGGAATAGATACCGGTGGAAAGTCTGGTGAAAGCCTCGTTTGGCAAAACACCGGAATACCATTTCCTAGCAATCCCTCGTCTCAGTCACCACTTCCCATTTATTACGGCTGGGCTGGAGGAGCACCTTTAAAAGAAGCAGAATGAAGAAATCGAAGCTGCTGTAACAAGGGTAGGATACACCTTGTAGGACGCAACATGAAAAGAAAGGCAGATATTCTGACCTACACGTTTTTCGAGGACATTACAAGGATTCACACCGTGTAACTTGGAGCATCTACAGCTCAGAAATCTACATTCAAGCTCTGCACTGCCTTTGCAGCCAAAGAGAAGAAACACACACAGCCGTGACTGATCAATTCTATTTTAAATCACTGTTTTAGGTGAACCTAGATAGTGCCTAGTACACTGACAAAATTAGCTAGATTTCTATTATCTGTTATAATACAGAAAGATTCCTACACTGGAGTGCCCGCATGAATCCTGTGCTGAGTGTTGCTCATGCTCTTTGCGTCCTGTTTCTTTCCTACACAAAAATGTCAGCAACAATATTAACGTTGGCGTGTCTTTTCACATTCAGCAGCAATTCCGAGCACTTGAGGATGGCAACTTGAGAAACAGATTCCCAAGCCAAAAGGACGCCAAACTACTATGTCATTCCTAGGAGCTGCAAGGCCAGAGTGTAGGAAACCACTGGTTTGGGTCTAGGTAAAATGCTTTTAACACACACAGGAATTATTGGCAAAACTCCTGGGTCCTCTTTTCTTTTCCCATGCTGGTGGAGCTGCAAGGGAAGAGGAAGAACTAGCTAAAGAACAATCAGTTTTGCAACAACAGCAATTGGCACCATGAGGAATATTGCTGTTTCTTTGTACTCTTGTAGGTTTTCATTATGAAAAATAAATGTGTACGTGCCAATATATTGGACAAACCCGTTTGCCCTGAATAATTCATATTTTTTTCAATGTTTAAAATTTCTCTCATAGAAGGGGAAGGAGAAGAAAAATCTTAGGCTTTAAAAAAAAAAAAAAAGTTTTTTTTTCTATTAAAAATCTTTTCAATAAGCATTCCCATTTCATTAAGAAGACATTTTCCATTGGGAAAAAAAATGCTGAGAGAAACATTCTGACCAGCTGCTACAATGCATCTTGCCACCTCAGCACGGTGTCTGAAGTTTTAATTAGTGCTTAGGATGAAGATGTGCTACAGGATTCTCTGATGTGAAATTCTAGCAAATGATTATTCCAACCACCTGTTGGATGCCAGTTTCTTTTTCTGTTAATTTTGTGTTTCACTGGGACTTTGCAGTCTCTTGAGATCTGCAAATCCCTTTAATCACAGTGACCAAGGATGGGCTTTTGATCAACAGCACGGCAGTGCTGAGTGTGAAGAAGAAATCAATTAGTGAAGAGGCAGATTGCTTTCCCCTCTCCTCTCCCACCTGGCAGAGCTTCTCAAATGGGGACAGGGTGGTGTTTCAATGGGAAGGAAAAAGGCTGGAGGAGCACCATCATTGCTGGAACCACAGTGCTGGACTTGGACATCCCAGCCTTAAAGAAAATACTGGTGCACTTTTTTTTTCATAGTGGTAGGTCAGTGCTCAAGTGGCACAGGATGATGGGTGGCTCAACCCTGCCCCCAAATCAAGATTAAACCTGAATTTATTCTGCATCAGTCTAGATGCTCACAAATACTCAGACTGTCCCGAAAGCAGAACAGCAAAGCATCCCTAGCACTCCCTTTCTCAGCACCAGAGATGTTTAAAAGTATTTCATGCACGTCTCTCTCTGCTGGTGCTTAACAGAAACGTGCGCAGTGATTTCCTGGATTCCATCAGAAATCAAGCAAGAAGTTCAAAGCGGGTTTAGTTTCCAGCTCCAGCCACAATAAAACAAAAATACCGAGGAAAAAAAAAATCTCAACAAAAGTTATATAAATCTCTTCTGGTCTAAACTGTTAGTGGAGGAGAGGGACAACAATTTCCTGAGCAGAAAATTATAGAAGTGCTCCAGGTTTAGCTCACTGTCCCGTCAGCTCGATTGGAGCTGGATTCCCCTTCTCTCCCCGATTGTTCTTGTTTTGCAAGGTAGCAATAATAATTATGGGGACCTGCCATACCTAGGGTCATCTGGAGCTCCCCAAACAATCTCTCTCATAAAAATCCCTCATCCTGCCTGCACGGCAGCCACCCCATCCCTTGGGCCAGGTGAATTCAGGAGCGGTGTGGGGAGCCCCATGGCAGGGAGGATGCCCAGGTGGATGTAAGGGAAGCTTGCTAAGCCATTGCAGGACTTGCTGGGGCATGGTGAGGTTTCTCCTTTTGGGCTTTCAGAGGAAGAAAGTTACTTTTATTATGCCAGAATTAATACAAACCATGGGAGGGCAGAAACAGCACTGATCAGTTCAGCCTTTCTCCCATCTCCCCTCAGTCCAGGGACTTGTGCTGTCTGTGAATTGCTTTCTCCACTTCTGATTTTCCCTGTTTTACTTTGTAAGGATGCTTTCCCCAGTTCTTAGGCTGAAAATCTGTGCACAGATCCTCTGCTGATGTCTCTGTGTATGTCTGTGCTGGTGCATGTCTGTGTGTGCATGAGGCTGTGCGTGTCTGAATGTGAGGAAGCTGGGGGGATCCCATCGAGATTCAATCCCTTCCACAGTCCCCCCAGTTCCCCTCTGAATTCAGAGCACTGGCCGAAGCCTTTGCTCCCTGTGCAGCTGCAGGGAAAGACCTACAGCTTCTGCTGTGCATTAAGCATTAAGACAACAGAAGCTATTCCTGAAATCAGAGCAAATCGGGTACAGAAAAACTTTTTTTTTTTTTTTTTTTTTTTTGTCTGATCCTTGCCTGTCCCAGGCGTATCACCTGTTATGGAGCAGTCCCATAGTGATATTCCTGCTCATTACACTTGCTTGTCCTGTTATCAACAACAATTAGTCCGTTAATGTTCTAGGATCAATAAGCCAAACTTTTGGGGGCACCGTCTGCATCCCTCTTATTTTCCTCTACTTGCCTTCCCGGTTGTTACTGTGCTTTGGGGAAAAAAAAAAAATCAGACAAGCACAAATTGCCAGCAGCCTTTTAAAATAACATTTAACAAGGATTCGGCTGACTAAATGCAGATGTCTCTCCTGGAACTAGTCACCTTGGGCTCTCTGCAGAGCCAGAGGAGATGTGCCCAAAATAGCCGCTATCTGCGCTAGTGAATGAGTTATTCCTGGGGATCACCCCAGGAAAGGTCTACCCAGTCCCTGGATTACCTGTGGCTCATGTCTTCTCAAACCATTCCTGGGCATGGGGTAGCAGTAGGATAAGTACAGTGCCCGATAGGCTGCTGGGATGGGCCCCCCCCCTCTTCTGAGTTTAATGCTAAGGCAAGGTCCCCTTTGGTGTCCGGGCACTGGCAGTGTTTGGTTTACTAGCACCGTCGTTGCGTTGCCTGGAGTACCAGGCATGATTTATCTCCTCCTAAAGTAGACACATAAACAGGGCACATGAATCATGCCTTAAAAGTGCCTGTTTTTCCTCAGTGGCTGTAAAGGGAGCCTGGGATATGAGCTCAGAGGGAGTGGTTCCCACCCCTGTCACCGAAAGAGAGGTGGGTGAACTGCTCTCCTTCCTCCTGCACCTCTGCATCCTCTCCATGTGTCTGTCTCAGAATGGCTGTTTAAAATACAAATCCCAGCCCTTTTTTCTTTTTTCTTTTTTCCTTTTTCTTTTTTCTTTTTTTTTCTTTTTTCTTTTTTTCTTTTTTCTTTTTTTTTTTTCTTTTCTTTTTTCTTTTTCGTTTTTTATTTTTCGTTTTTTTTTTTTTTCTTTTTTCCTTTTTCTTTTTTCTTTTTTTCTTTTTCTTTTTTTCTTCTTTTTTTTTTTTTCTTTTTTATTTTTTCTTTTTCTTGTTAACCGCTGCTGTTGAAGTTTATAAACTGAGCAGACACGGCTTACACAGCGACAGATGTTCCAGATAAGCCATAGCCTCCTTAACAAATGTTTCAACAATTTTTCCTTCCAGTACTCTCTCCTGCCAGAGCTCTGCGGTGGGGAATAGCAGATCACCTGGCTGGATCTGTGATTTTGTTCTGCTGCTGCTTGCCCAGCACAAAATCCACTTTGCCAGTCAGCAGGCTGTCCCGTAAATGGTGACCAGCCCTCTACCTGGCCCCCTGTTGTCTGTCCCAGAAAAATGACTTGCTGATCTCTCCATCACAGCCAACCCTCCCTGCTACAGTGTCTGCTCCCCATGATCTTGTCAGCACATACAAAGGCAGATTATCATTATTTATGAGAAAAAAAAAAAAAAACACAACACCCTAAAAATATCTCACTGCATTAAACTACACCATTTCCCTACAGTTGAAAACTTTTCCAGGAGTTCACTTTGGATTGAGAAACAAATGAGCCATCGGTGTGCATTAAAAAGTCTGTAAAACAGCTAATGAGTTTTAGTCTGTTCAAAAACAGGTCCTCTGAGGGGTGAGGTTGGTGGAGGGATTATGACAAACAGTGCCTGTTCTCACCCCGATTTGAAGGCAAAACGTGTGTGTCAACAAGAAGCAGAGGGGAAAGAATGTCGTTGGAACCGGGATGGTGCTGGAGAGCTGTGAAACAGAGCAGGAGGCTGAGATTAATGCAGGGCTCTGGGGTCGTGACTGTAGGCAAATGGAAAACAAAACCATGAAGGAAAACTTGAAGGCAATAGGTTCAATCTGTGTTTGTACCCAGCAGATGGATGGGCATTACTGGTGATAAGATGAGGGAAGGAAAACTTGGCTATTAGAAGCAAAATGATTATTTTTCTGGCTCTGGGAATCCTTCGTCTCTGCTGTCAGGGAATACTGTTGATCAGGATTTTGGGACATTTCTTTAAAGATGTTGCCTGTAACTCTAGGTTCAGTGTTGCACTGGAAAAGGCTGTTGCTCTTTTTTTAGAAACACGATGCATCAAACTTGTCATCACTAGCCTAAGACCTTTTTCTATGCATCTTTGGTTTACTGACTAAATGCTGTGCATTCAACTGCTTTCAAAGTTTCACTCCTCAAAAATCACTAGGTGATCCCATCTGGAGTGACCTTACAGAGTAGGAAACCTACTCTGCTGTGGCCATTGCCACCAAAGCTAGGGTCCCGTGGTCCTGCTGAACCTTCATGGTCGTTGCTCAGCTTGGGTTCATCACGCCTATCTCTAGACACATAAAAGACACATCTTGACAGTCATCTGGTCACCCCAAGCTGATTCCACGACCAGGGGAAGGGTCCTTCTACCTCGCCACCAGTCCACCCAAGATGTGGAGGTGGTCCTCAAACCATTGTTCATACACAGGGTCCAGAACAAGCCAATCCCTAATTTAGCCATCTCAGGCACACTTGCAAGAGGACCGTTTGCCACACATTGGGGGAAAAAAAAAAAAAAAAAAAAAAAAAAAAAAGATATTTATTTATTGCATTTCCAGGGCTGATAGTGGAGGTACCCAAACTCCAGCAAGTCCTGGGCTCACATAAAAGCACAACACCATCCATAAACATTCTCTTTGTTGCTTCTCATCCCAAAGCTGGGAAAACCAGTGCAGCATTTCTCTGCATCCTTCACGCTATTTTTTTTCAATGCCTCCTGCAGCTGTAGGACTCAAATTCTCCCATTGTCGGCAGCCCCAGTGAACCAACCGAGATGTCACAAATGGACCCAGAATTTCAACCGATGTAAATTGAGCTGCCCCACTGACGTCAGCTGGGGTAGGATCTCTTACCGAAAGGCTCGTTCAGAATACCAGTGCTCTCACCATCACAATACATGATTTGTATCCACTAATATCTAGACAGATATGGCTATCAGCACATGCAAATATCAAATTACTGTTTCCTGAGTTAGAAATACTCAGAGGAGCACTGGGCATTTTGGTGCACACCCAAACCTGTGACTTTTTGCTGATGTATATAAATGTGTCTCTGCCATAAATTTAGCATAGGATGCAGAGGATTCTCTATCTGAAAATGCAGATTGAAACCCCCTGGAAAAAGAGACGCCCCAGCCCGACTGTGAGAAATGAGCTTTGTGATGGAATAACAGAGTGAAATTTTGTCTTGAGTTATACAGGAAAGCCTTCTGGCTTTCGTATCCAGAAATAGCCCGTGCTAGCAGGTCATCAAATAAATACTGGGCATAGTGAATGCTAGTTTTCAAATGCTTGGCATCTCAGGGACGCTGGATGCTCTGCTGGCTAATAGGACTGAACACAAGTTTCAGCTTTACTTCTACATCCCCAGCTGGTTCATTTTCTTTCCTCTAAGTGATGTCTGATTTTCACTGCGTTTGCAGGCACTAGCTGGCTTCAAAACCTCAACCAAAAATCAAGTTTCTTTAAAGATTTCCAAAAGATTCAAAGCTACTTGAGAATTATGGATACACAGAAGAAGACACGTTATCAAATAAATCTTATTTCTTTAGAGGACTAAATTTTAAAGACGCTTTTTTTGTGTGTGCAGCTGAGACACACCTCATCATTCAGGCATTAGAGACTAGAAAATAAATCTGGGTGGGGGAGAAGGATGGATATCATGCTATATATATTTACACGGGTATTTCTTCATCCTTTTCTGAAATGTTTGCTTTTGCCACTTTGCAGACAGGAACTGGGGTAAAAAGACCCCAGCTGGGTTCAAATGAGTGCTCCCTCTGTTCTTCTTGTGAGAGCTGTACAGCAAGAGCAACCATGTCCCACAATTCATGCTATGGGATGCTCAACGCTGCGGTCATGGTCTCCCAAATCCCAAAGCTGCTCTCCCCTGTGGGTAATGAGTCCTAATCGGCAGGCAGCAAGAAGGAAAAAAGGCCTCAGAAAGACAGAACGGGGAATGTGGCCTCTGCCACCTCGAAAGCTGGGCTCTCAAAGACCTGCAACTGGAAACCTCTTCTATCAACATGGTTGACAGCCTTAGACAGAAGCCAAATGTCATTAGTCGTAAACGGGATCAAACTCAGTAAAGCAGATGGAGAAGGGATGAAATCAAAACGGAAAGGCTTTCACGCCTCATGCAGGAAAGGATGCATTTCGGGTTTCCAGAGAAACAGGAGGCACCTGGTGAACATTTGCTCAGGATCTCTACCCAGTACCTGAGTGGAGGACACTCCACTAACGCCCCAGGAGAGGGTCCTGGACATGAGATCAGTGCTCCTGATGGCATTGGCACATCTCATTGGCGTGCACCATGCTAATGAGCACGTCCCTGTGTGGAGAGCACTACTTTTAACTGAGGCATCATGTTAGGGTTCCAGAACAATCTGAAATGGCAGAAGCCTGGTGGTGTGTGGATGCTGTGGAGGTGGGGGGCAATCTGGCACCACGCCGTGCAGCAGATAACACAGGAGGGGAGAAGTGGTGATCCAGTGCCTTGGGGAACCGGGGAAGGATTTACTGGTGGGTGACATAGTCCTGTGTAATTTGGGTCTTTTGGCTTGCATGTAATTTTAATGACAAGCCTTTGAGATGCTGGGTTTATGTTTCATGCTAAAAATACAATTGCCACAGTTCAGACGCCTCTCATCTAACTTCACCTACCACAGCACCTAAATTGGGAACAGAGCTTTGTGGCAGCCCCATCCACCACCAGTGGCAAGGAACGGGCTCTGGAGGATGATTCAGCCCATCCAAAGCATGAGGCCTGCAGGAGGAGCCTACTTTGACTACCAGGAAAGGCTCAGCTGACTAGATCTTGATTTACACCTCTTGGGGACCCTTCCATATTGCGGGGGAGAATGTCCTCAAGTCCAGAAATAGCCTTCAAGTTGTTGGCTCAGATGGAAAAGTTTTTCTTAGCAAAACACCACTGGCATTCCTTGGTGTATCCTGATGCCTTCCAGTTTAGGAGGTTGGTCAACTGGAGGACAAACCACTTGAGGACATAATGATGTGGTCTCTTGTCACGAAAGAGCAATTCAATGGCCAAGGGTGACATCTGGTCATAAACTGCCCTCAAGAAAATGCATGCATGGGCATGCCTCCCACTAATGGGTGTCCTTGCTAACCAACAACTTGTTCAGCCTTTTTGCAGTGAAAAAAAGTGATCTGAGGACTTCAAAGCCTATGCATGTGGGTTTATATATATATGCAATAATATATGCTGGAGAAACCCAGAATCCATGCAATTTTCATTCCAGAAATTCTCAGCTGAAAATAAATCCATGTTCTCTTGCTCTTACCCACCTCCCTGCCTCCAGAAGGGACAGCAGTTACCTACAGGTCATTCATTATGTGTTCCTGGCTTCTGCTGTGGCAAAATGACCCCAGCTACTCCCAGCAGTGGGGACACTGAGGTAGTACTATTCATGTCCCAGTGGATTTTCTACCCCAGGACAGGCGTGAATTTCCCTCTTCACCTTTAGGTTTTCTATAGGTATTAGAGTTCAGTGAGGAGATCATGAGCAGAGTGGAGATCATGAGCTCGTGTCTTGCCTGGCTTAGGGAGGAATCCTCAAGGAGACACCAAATGGCACCCACCCATTTTGTCCTTTGCTCTTCCCGTGGCAGAAATAACACGAAGCAACTGCACAGACCCATCTGGCCCCCAAACAGCCTTGCCTGCTCACTCTGCACCAACCTGCTGGGCCCAGACATGCACATCGCTTTTCCACAGCATTTTCCAGTGGCTTCTAAAGCAGAGGATGGCAAGTGCCACAGCTATGAGCTGTTTGAAAAGATGCTACCCGTTCCCTATCCTCCCACGTCTTGTCTCCCGGGGAGCACAAAAGGTTAGTAAATTTGGCGTAAGTTTAAGAGGACCTGGCTGGAGTTGAGAGTTTGTAAAAAAACCTAAAGATGAGCAAGCTGCCCGGGTGGGAGTTTGTTCCAAAAGGCTGTGTACGGTTCCCTGGTGCCAGGACAGGACACCAAGTGTCTCGCCTGGTTCTGGGAAGATGTCCTGCTGAGCTGGAGGCGTTTCAGTACAAGGCAGATTCCTGTGCTTTAAAGGCCAAATATCTTACGTGAACGATGCAAGTTTGGAGTCTCCCTTGCCTTTGGCCCTGGCATACACGGGTTTTAGCACAAGGGATGAGTTCCACCAGCACCCAGAGGCACAGGAGCAAAAGTCAAGGCTGGGACAATCACAGTGTTGTTTCTTGGGGGAGAAGGGGAATCTAATTTTGGGACCCAGATTTTTCAGCATTCCCCAGAGCTATGGATTAGCCATGGTGACAGCTACTTTAATCCCAACACAGGACATGAATGGGGACAGCACCTCCAGGCAGTGTAAGAAAAAGCTCAGCTCCCGGTGAAGCTGGGGGTAGAAAAAGGGTGGAAAGGAAAAGCTCCGTGGGAAAGGAGAGAGGAGAATAATGATGAGGAGCACTGGAGGAAAGCCATAAAGCTGTGAAATAGATGAACTAAAAGAAGAAAAATCAGGGGAACAGGGAAAGACAGATGCTGGGTAGTCCTGCAGCTCAGGAGAACAGCTCAAAACCGGCATCTCTCCTCTGACACAGGCTCATGGGGTGACTGTGGACACCTCCCTTCTCCCCAGGGTCTGCTTTCTCACCCTTTGGTCTGCCTTAGAAAACTCTCTGGAGTAAAAAAAAAAAGCATACAAAATTTGCCAGCACAAGGGAGCTCAACCTCCTTTAGAAATACTAATCAGGAGGAGATGTGGAGCAGGGAAAGAAGTAAATAAACAACGAGAGTAACCAAATAAAGAAGGGGTGCGGTGGAGAAAGTTTTGATTTGGGTTTTGACACTATGCCCTGAATACTCAGTATCTCTGCGTCCTGAGCAGGCAGCAGATTTGTCACAGCTGCGTGTTCGCTGCTCCCTTCTGGTTTCGTTTAGCCATGTGTGAGCACACGCGTGTGTGCAAGAGGTGGGGCTGCGGACCAACCTTAACCCTGCACTTTTCTCAATTGGAAACAAATGGAAGCTCTCCGTTTTCCATTCACTGGTTTTATAACAGCTTGAAATTAGACTGATGAGGTGTTTCCTTGCCAGCACCATCTATCTTGGGCTAATTACACAGGCAGTGCTAATTGCAGGAGCCAACCTATAGAGCCACGGCATTCCTCTTCTGCACTTCTAGGGGGAAATGTCAGGGGAACTCACACTCCTGCTCGCTCCATCTCTGCCTTCTGCTCTCTGTCTCTCCCTCCCTGGGTGATTATCCTCCTGAAATGATAATTAAAGGATTGTGAAGAGAAGGGGACCTGGCAGAAAAATGGCGTTCCAGGCTCTGGAGAAGAGCCATAGGTCTGGAGCTTGGCTAACGATGCGCAGAGCAAAAAAGCTGGAGACGGAGAAAATCCACTCATCCAGCACACTTGAGGCAAACTGAGAAACAGCAGGTTTCTCATTGCAAGGCGTTGACTTTTTTTTTTTTTTTCTTTTTTTCTCTCTCTTGTATAATGTAACTTGTAACAGCAGGGGCTGCGAGATGCACAGATACATCAAACCCCTGCAGAGCTGCTGCTGGATGCGGGGTAGGATTGGACCCCCTCTCTTCCAGGGAAGGAACCAAGGTGTGGAGGAGGCTGAGTGGCACCACCAAGGGTATCCAGTGAGTCTGGCCAAGGCAGGAGCCTTAACCTGTCTGTGACAGCACCCCCAGGCTGCCTACCCCAGAAAATCCAGCACCTGCATAGCGGGATGACAGAGTTCATCCTTAATCCTGTCCTTGAGACTGCGGAGGGAAATAGGGGTCTTCACTAGGCTGGGATGTGTGGAGCTCCATGCGAATGGATGGCTTGTCTGAGAACAGGACTCATGGAACAGCTGCTAGAACAGGCAATATCTGAATGGGAGATGTCTGTAAAATGCGTGAGCCTTCATGCAATCTCTAGATCTGGAGGCCTTAAAATGATAGGGACTGGAAACTGGGGCAGACAGAAAAAGGATAAAGGATTACACCCAACAAATCTGCTTCATATTCCTTTCCCTGAGCACCTGCTCAATGGGAAGCAGTGCACAGGGCTGGATAGAGTTTTGGTCTGATCCTATGTGGCTTTTCTTAAGTTCCTCTATTGCAGCTAGGAAATGGGGATGGTAAAGTCAGAGCTGCATTGATATAGAGCTGAGTGTATAGCCCTACAGATGGAAACCCTTCAGATTTGTCTTGTACACCTGGACTCAATGGCTGCATCTACACTGGCAAAATGAACCAAAGCAGGGCTCTTTCTCTGGCCATATCCATCCTGCCCCGTTGCAGAAAATTCCCTGTCCCATAGCTGCGATAGTCACAGAATCATAGAAAAAAATGAGGTTGGAAAAGACCCGTGGGCTCATCAACACACCCACATCACCACAAGATGTGCTCTTCCCAGTTAACTCCCTCCAGCCAGCTGCACACAGGGCTCATCCCGGCACCATTCCTGGTGAGGAATAGGGCAGGGACCACCAGGTCTTCCTCCTTTCGTGGTTCCCTAGATCATCTTAACACTGCTGGAGATCTGTGGATGGGAGCTAGTTGGAGTCCCTGCACCTCTCCTCTTCATTTGGAGAAGGGACCGTGCCCATAACACGAAGGGACAGAGGAATTTCTCTGGCTTGTTCCTGCGGTTCCCTGCTGCAATCAGCCAACACAGCAGGATGCTTTGAGACGTTTGCTGCCATCTATGGCCAATAATAAATAATGCAAAAGTAGCTAGGGAGCTGGGCTCTGGCTGCAGCCTGGGCTTTCCTCAGGGCTGCATCTCTGCGGGAGCACTTCTGAGCCATGGGGATGGCTACGGGGAGGCATGGAAGTGCTGTCTGAAAGAGACTGTCCCTACAGCAATCCGTCCTGCCCTTTCCAAGCACAACAATGGTACAAAAAGCTTCTATCGTGGGATTCTTGGGAGACCAGAGCTTTACCAGTTATTTGACTCAGAGCCCACCAGTTATAGATACAAATTGCAGAGTTGAGAGAGACAGGAGCTGTCTGTGACAGTCGGGGAGCTGGGAGTGATGCTGTGCAGCTGCCCCACAGACAGACATCTTCTCCAGTTGAGAGGTGCCTCAGACGGACCCATACACACACACACACACCTCCTTCCCAGTGCACAAGGCCTTTGGTTGGTGTTTCTGGTGCCCTTTCTCTCTCTTCCCTTTCCCACTTTGGTACCTCCAGAGAAGATGCCTGGAGAAGAGCTAGCACTGATTTTTTGGACTGCCTTTGCCTCAGCATCCCCCAGACCTCAGAGAGCTACTTCAAATGTACATGGAAGGTTTGAAGGTGGTGATTTTGTCCTGGCAGGCTTGGCACCAGGCCTTATAGCATCTTTATATCAATCCTACACCCTCTTTGGTTTCCTACCCATTTAGCTGTTTTTTTTTTTTTTTTGTTGTTGTTTTTTTTTTTTTTTTTTTAATTATTATTATTATTATTTTTTTTTTTTGGTTGGGGGGGTTGTCACAGACTTGGTTTTAATGATCCTGGGATAGTTAGGAGAGGGCTGGTTGTTCAGGACATCTCACACCTTTACAGCAGCCACTTAGCACATTTTGCTTTCTCTCTTCGAACCATATATCCAAAAAGGGGGGCAAAAAGTAGGTCCCTGAGGGTTTCTCAGGCAGCATGGTGGGCACAAGCAGCCCCTGGGCAAGGGGACGTACATCTGGGGTACAGGCTGGGGCTGCTGGGGATGTGGATCTTCTCACACATGTTCTCTGAACACTAGGCTGTATATCCCAAACCAAAGCCTGGAGCTGAAGCTTTGCTTCTTCCCCATGACCTGCTTCCTGCACCATATTCAGGCCTGAGGAGTCACCATCAGGCAGGGAACTGAGCAGTGTGTGCACATATCTGCTGCAGGGACCAGGAGCCTGGAGGTGGGTTCACTGCTGGTGGCTGAGGCACCGTGAGGCTGTGCTGTTTCCCTGCTGCAAAAAAGGGTGAAAACACGAATCCACCCCACTTAATGCAAAACCCAGAGAGGGGCAAAGTCCCTGTTGCATCACGCAGCTGACACAAAGGGCTTTTGGTGAGCGCAGCCATGCAAAAAGCCCTTTGCCCTCCTGGTGTGGGGGAACCCAAGGACGATACCTGGCACCAGCACGGGAGAGGCACTCACCAGGTGTGGTCTCCACCAGACTAACTGGAGACGTTCAGGTGGGGAAAACAGACACTTTACAACAGGATTGCTTTGATTTAGTTTGAAAAACAAAAAAATTGAACCCCAGTTAGGCTGGTGACCTGCTCACTGGTAAGGGGGACTTGTCTATACAGCAACCAAACAGCCCAGAGATGATTCTCCAGCCTGGAGGATCAGCTCAAGTGTCAGCTCAGAGGTAGCCACCATCTCCAGGTCCTTTTTTTTAATTATTATTTTTATTTTCATGGCTGTCTCCTGCTGCTGTGACTGGTGCTGTTATCACACAGTCTGGACACTTCGTAATGAGTATACCTTACACACAAGGGATGGTTTCCTGTAAAACACCCAAAGCCTGTGCAGTGATGGATAACGTGTCCGTGTCTGTCTACATGGGTGTGAGCATTGTAGTTGAGCACACGACATTGGCTTGTCTGCAGGGTTGTCAGAAACGCACCTGTGCTGCTCTACCAGCAAATGTGCTTTGTGTGCAGCACAACCAGCATCTCTGTGGGCTTTCTAGCTTCCTCCTGAGATACCATCACCCTGCGCGCCAGGGCTCGGAGGAGGTTCTGCTCTTGCATACACACCCTGTGCCACATTATTGTGCCTTCCAGAAAGAGCACTTCACCCTCTTTCCTGGCCCCGCTCAGCCCCTCAGAGCCTAGACTATGCGTTTTGGTTTCCATGGGCATGGTCTTCTCCTTGTCTACACTCCTACAATAGCAACACAACCATGAGATGCATCAAAGTACTCTACAGAGAGCAGAAACTTGACTACAGCATCTTTCTTAACAAGTGCCACCAACCGATCTGCCTCATCTACCTCTCAGCTAATTATTTCATCCATATGAGTGGATCTCACAGGCTTGTGAGGTAGAACACAGAGCCTGGAGGGCTCTCCAGAAGACACCCCCATGGCAGCTTGTCGTACAGTTCTTCCCAGCAGGTGGAAAGCCTCCTCCATCACGTACCTGCCCTTCACACACGAGGGACTTGCCAAAGCTGCCCACACCACTGGGTGCAGGTGCTCATCCAGAAGGGTTTCAGAGTCCTATTCTTTGTCTGAACACGAGTCACTCTGCCCACATCCCTGCACCACTCGGGGTGTTTGCATCCCCCCCTGTGCCCAAAATGTGTTCCTGGCGTGCACGCACCCGCCTGCGAGCATCTGGGAGCTGCACAAGGAGCACACGGTGCCTCCCTGCCTCCCTCCCTCTCCGCACGGCAGCAGAAAGCATTCCCAGTGTGGATGGCCACTGCTAATGGCCCAGGAATCCTCAATGCAGCTGTTTGTTCTGGCACCGGCGCAGCGAGGTCCTGAAGTCAGTTGAACCGCATCGACTTCCCTGCCAGGGTCAGATTTCAGAGGTATGCGATTGGGGATGCCCCCACTGAATATTTCTAGCACCTGGCCTCCGCCCCCTTCCCCGAGCTTGCCATCACTTCTGCGCGAGGGAAACCTAAGCCTTTTCAACACGGGAGGGAAAGCGAGGCCGCCAGACAAGTGATTTACAGCCCTGCGAAATCCCATCGCCGAGCCAGCCCACGAGGCAACAGTGCTGCTATTGTGACGGCCCCTGCTTGGCGATAGCAGAGGACCCCTGTGCCAGCCCCTCTCCCTCCCTTCCCCTTCCCCTCCCCACTGCCAGGTCCCGTGGCCCCATGACCCCCTGACACCCAGGGGACCCGTGGGGCAGGGGGTGTAAATGAGCTCCCTGCTCCAGGCAGCGGGTCTGGATGCGCCTCTTGGAGACAGCTCCAAAAAGCACCTGGGGTGCAGACATCAGAATGGGGTGGCAGGGTTACCAAGGCCCCCGTAACCCCAAGGATGCACCACACAACCCTACCCCACTCTTCTGCCTCTGCTGAGCTCGCCCCCATGGGTGAGCCTGCAAGCAGAGCACAGCTGGGGGGTGAGATGGGTTCGCCCATGCCTCAGACCTCAGGAGGGTGGAAGATGGGTTGGTGGTGCCCTGCTTTGAATTCCAAGGTATCCAGGTGTACCCAGGTTGCTAACTCAGCTCAGTCACGTTCTTCAGCCCAGATTGAAAGGATTAGCCCCAAAATTCAGATGGAGCCCAGTGACAGACCTGGGTGTCGAAATCAGCTCTCTCCATCCCAGCCCACTGACCTGACTCGATCAGCATGCAAAGCTCAGCGTGAGCTTCAATAAATCCAGAGAAGTTCTTGCTGCAAAATGTTGTGGGTGCTAAAAGTTCAAAGGAAGGCTGAACCGATTAAAAAACAAAGGAAAAAAGCCACTCTGCTCTGGTGAGTCTATGGAAACTAAGCCTCGTTCAGGAAGTCCCTGAACTCTGTATGGCTGGGGTACTGGAAGTAAGCATTACAATATGCTTGACCTGTTACACGCTTCCAAAGCCATCTGCTCGTGGCCACCTACAGAGAAGAGACACGGGAACCTTTGCTCTGGGTTGTAGAGTTCCTCTTCTAAAAATAATAATAAGAAAAAAGATTGTGCAGATGAGTCTTCCTGCAGGCTGTTCTGTCGGATTTGGGTTTCCTCTTTTTCCACTGAATGGAGTCAAACCTATCTGGAATATTGCACCAAGAAAACGCAGGAAATTTTTGTGACCTGTGTGTGCTGGGAGGCCCCTAGGAAGGACCAGGTCCTGTTGTGTGAACACGGGGGAGACCCTAATAGGGTTTTCTCCACCTTAGTGAGGATATCTAAAAGTCAGATGTCTCATCTGAGCTGCTCTGCTTCTGGCCAGCAGAGAGAAGTCGATGCTGGATGAGGACAGCCCTTGGGAGAGATTTTGACAGCTGGGTTTTCCTTCCACAGATATACAGGCTGGGGTGAGCAGCTCAAGTGGAGCTACCCATCTTTTTGAAACCTAGAGAGAGAAGACCTGTAGGATGAAGGACCACAGCCTTCATACCTCCTCTCCCCTTTGGAGCAAAGCCCCTCAGAGTGAGGGACAAGCTGTGGTGCATGTGCCTGTCCCACCCTGGTGCAGACACAAGGACCTGTTATCATCTCACAGGAGCGAGACATTGGCATGGAGAAGTCATTTTGGTACTGCAGGGGCTGTCTGATGGGTTGCAGGATGAGAAAAGAGGATGGGAACACAAAAAAAGAATGAATCATTTTGTACTAAAGAGAGAGGATTCCCACCGGACACAAGCTGCAGGTGGTGTTTGAGGTCTGAGAGGCTGTGCCTTGCCTCTTCCCTGCCATGGGACTTGATCTGGACCTGCTCTGGACCTTCTCTGGTGGGCTGGAGCTGCAGGTCCCCACACCAGTGCTTGGGGTGATTATGGGCACATCTCCTTTAGCCATGCACCAGGCTGCCCTCTGAGCTGGGTTCAGCCTGAGCTGCTAACTTTGTCACAGTGTCTGGGCTGCCCACGGGAATGTGGGAGCTTTCCTGTTTAAAGAAAGCACTTCAAGAAGAGTTTGAAAGTGTAATTCAGCCAGAAACAGTAGCAGCCTCTGCAATCATAGCACTCCCTCTGCTTCCTTCTCTTTCCTTGCCCTCCCTGACCTCAGAGGGCCCGTAGAGCGGATCAGTCCCACTTCAGAAATATTTTATTGACTTCCCAGATATGCACGGAAGAGATTCTCGTGCACACATCAGAATCCTGTCACCAGGCAAAGATGTTGTGCCATCAGAGCAATGCACCGACAAAGCCCCTGGGATGTCACCAGGAAAACAAGAGACAGCCTCTCTGTGGTGGTGACTCTGTGCCTGCTTGTTACAGCGTGAAGAAGGGGGGTTGCTGCCAAGGGAGACAGGGGATTCCCTTCTAATGTGGTTCCTGCCATGAGATGTATCTCAGCTTCTTTCTATTAATAGGGAAAGACCTGAAGAGCCTGCAGGGCAGGGTGCAGGGAGGCTGTCAGTCCAGCTGAAGCTGTGTTTTACACTTCTCATCACTGGAGAGGGGTGTAAGAGTCTCAGAGCATCTCTGTCCTGCCTCCAGCAGGGCCTGGGCCTTCCCCATGGGGCAGGTGTGAATGGAGAGGGGAGGACCAGGCAGAGGCACAACCTCAGGTGGGGAGATCTCACCCCTCCCAGGGCCTCCTGTTCAAGTGTTCGGCCTCCCAACCTCATCCACCTCTGCAGAGGGGGGTTGATGTCCTAGGCATGGCCTGTCCTTCATGCATTCACATCCCTTCATGCATGAGAGGCAGGGAATTTGCCTGGGTTGCACTTCCCAAGCTAGACTTCCATCACTACTGACCACATTTCCTCTTCTATCTTTGGCCCACTGGGGGCTGAATCTAATCTCCCACCAAGACCAGTTAGTTTTTTTTTCCATCAGTTCACAACCATAAGATGAAGAAGCCGCTCCAAGCCTTTGCTCTAGCCTTCTCAATGCCAGAGGAGGCTGTGTCTCCAGATGGCATTGCCCTTGCCTTTGGAGCAGGCTCCAGACACTGGCAAGATCCAGGATGAGGAGGAAAAGAGCTCAAAGCCAGAACCCTGCCAAACTAAGACTTTCCTGTTAAGTCAACCATGAGACACTTTTGCTGAAGCTCTGCATGAGCTTGACACTGAAATAACCTGCATTTGCTGAGCAGACTTGTTCCCCTAGTCCTTCCCAAATGCCAGCGACGCCGTGTGAGTGAGCACTGACCATGGGCTCATGATAATCCTGGCAACAGACCTGCTTTGGGTGATGGTAAATCACTTTCTGAGTGCTTCTTGAGCAAATGAGGAATCCCACGGGTGGCTGGATGACCCTTGCTTTGTGATGGTTGCACACCCATTGGGACAGCATTTGCACCACTTCTTCCTGCAGTTGCCAGAGACCATTTGCAGAGCCTGGTCTGTTGTTTTTTTTTTTTTTTTTTTTAAAGAGCATGGCGTAGAAATATCACTGCTGCAAGGCCAATTTCATTTACCAACCTGATGACTTTTACAAGAAGATAGTACGTTCTTTTCCTGCAATTCAGAGAAAAATATATGGTAGCAGGGCTCTCTTTGTTTCCCTCCCTTCTGAGTATCAGCAAATGAGTCTGTCTCTTTCCAGTCTTCTGCCTCTTAGGTGCTTTACACTATTAGATAAACCCACGGTAGAAGGAAAGGAAATTGAATTAAAAATTGATCTGCTCTACCTCTAGGGAGGCTCTATGAAAGGCAGAGTCCCAACATTTCCTGGGTAGAGCAGGAGAAAGGAGAAATAGTAACCCTTGTAAAAGGAGGCAGAGAGGAGTGGGAGTATCGGACTGAGAAGATACTCAGGTTGCACTGCCTGTGTACTTTAGCAACTAAACAGACAGATGGTGGAAATCAGGTCCAGATTCAGAGGACACAGATTTCCTCACGGATCACCTGCCTCTAGTGCAAGTAGAAGCTGGCTGTGCTCCCTGCCGTGCTCAGGCACCCAGCTCCCCCACGGCCGTGCTCTGCAGTGACATGATGTGCCTACCCAGAAAGTCACGACACGGAGTATGTATAAACACTCTGTAAAACACCACTAATAGAGTAAACACAGCGAAGATTACACAGAGTGATTCGGCTGGCCCGCGCTCGCTGTTTTGCAGGGCTCCGGTGATGCAAAGCAGCTGTCAGCGTGGTCACTGCCATGAGCAACCCTCTCCCCTTAGCCAAGCCGTGCACTTGGGTCTGGGCATACTTGGGAGTCCGTGGCACTGATTGCGCCCTGGATGCGCGTAGATGTACGCAGGACGCTGAAGGATGTCTTCAAGATATAGGCATGATGTGCAAGTGCCTGGCAGCCAGGGGCTGTGAATAAGAAACCCATTGAACCGAAGCCAGCTGTGGAGAATGTAATTACACAGTTAAACTCAGAGGCCACTGACAGTTACATAACAAAGGAAACCCATCCTGTCCTCGCTGGAGGCAAATTGCTTTTGTTCTGCTTGAGAAAGGAAGGTTTTGTTGACAGCCCAGATATCTGCTTTCGGACAGGAACGCTTAGAAAGAGTCACCCGGGTAAATAACTTCTTACTCCATTAGATAGCTCTTCCCAGGGTAAATAAAAACTTCTTACTCCATTAGAGAGTTCTTCTCAGGCCGAAGGGCTTCCCTGTCCCGAGGATGGCCATTCTGGGTTGGGCCATTAAAACTGCAAGTCAGCTCATCCTGTCCTCAAGTCATCACCATCATCTGTGGAAAAAACCTTCCAGGAGCACATTACAAATGCGGTGATTCATTTAGGACATGCTGTTTGCTTCCTCCCCTCCTTCCCAGAAAGGCAGCTGCGTGCAGAGGGGGTTGTCTCAGGGTTGCTGAATATTCCGCTCAGGTTTATTTAATTCACCCACTGCTGGGAGGGTGCCAAGAAGGCAGACAAAAATAAACAGGTCTCGGGTATGGAGGGGAAGGTGGAGGTGGTGGGCTAAGTGGTCTTTGGGAAAATCATGGCACCTCTGAAGTGTTAGAAGGATAGGTCTGCTGGGAAGGACCGTGTCCACATTCTTAATTTAGTGCAGAATGAGCTCTGTTGTAACTGCTCTGGCGAGGTGCTTGAGCTATTTGAGAAAATCTCAGCAACCGTCTCTCCCTTTATGAGGCCGTCTGCTCCCCTGTCCTACTATCCTCTGTTAAAAATCTGACATTTAACAAGATTTCCTTTGCTGTAATCTAAGGTCATTACCTCCTATCCCTGAGGGACATGAGGAGCATTTTTTCTCTTCCTTCCACTGTGAAGAAGCCTTTTATGTATTGAAGGCTGCAATCATGTGTCTCCTTGATCTTCCCTAGACTAGACGTCTTCTCTCCTCAGCCTCATGGATCATGAGGTCTTTGTTGCTGTTGGACCACCTCGGGACAGAGCCGGGTGTCTCCACGGGTGACCTTTGCACTTGCTCTGAGTTTTATGGCAACCAAAGAATGCCGTTATTATGTCTGCAGGCAAATTGAAAGGCTTCTCCCACATCCAGGATGGAGGACATGAAACCTTCAGAGAGAAGGGATCAGCCTCAAACTTGAATCCAGGCAGGCAGCGTAAAAAGTGGAGGACCTGTGATTTTCTAGACTTTGGTGCCTAGGACATGCCTCACCATTTTCTTGCCACGTTCTGATTGAGAGTGTGGGGTGTCATTCAGGTACTGGAGGGGTTTCTCCAAGACATAGATGTGCTGTACCTAGGCTGGAAGATGCAGACGGTGAACAAGAAACCCACTGACCTCAGGGCTGCTGCGGTAACTTTATGGCACTTCACGGGCCTGTAGAAACCCAGCCAAGAAGGGGCAATGAATCATTACCTGCTGGAGTGGGACAAAGTCTCCTCCAGCCAACGTATGAGAAAACATTATTCATGGACTCTGTTATCTAAGAGAGACGAGACTGCACAGAAACAATGAACCAATGGGTTGTTTATGGCAGATGCCTAACCTATGAGTCACCAATCTTCTAAAATATACTAAACAACTTGATGGGGGCTGTGCTGACAGGTCCTTGGTAAGCAGTCCCAGGCAAAGCACATCCTCATGGCTTGAGAAGCTCTCAGAAGTCCACTGGGTCTTTGCAGGGAGGCAGAAGGAGGATATGTAACAGCACTTGGCAGTGCTTGGTTGCAAACGCTGTGGAGCGACAACGTGGGACATAGCAAAAGTTATATCTTGGCAGACATGAGGTGCTCCTTACACAACGTGCAGTTAATTCATGGGATTCATTGCTGCAGGATGTGGAGGCATAAAAGACTTGCGAGGACGGAAGGTGCAGCTGGACAAGAGTTTCTCATGGAGCAGCAATCCCGAGCTCATGAGTTCAGTGTGTCAGTGGAGTGGACTAGCCTTTGGCTCTTTCTCCTGTAGGCAAAGCATTTTTTTCTACTTTAAAGACTTTGGGAATTTGCTGGAGCCTTTGAACCCTCATGACTACATCCCATTAAACGCTCTGCTTTGTTGCCTGGGAATTGGCAGGTCTCTGGCCTCTGCCTGAAGGAGCTGCAAAACTATTCTTGGTTTTGATATCCTTGATCTACCCTTGTGATACTCTCTAACACACTGCCTTTGATTCTGGCAAAAGCCACCTGCTTTAGATAAAGGCAGAAGAAATTTTGTAATATACAACTATTAAATAGTCTTCCATTAGAAGAAACTTCTTCCTGGGCTTTATTTTGGCTAATATTTTGTGCAGAGGAGACTGGCTTATGTCCCGAAGCATCACAGTGCCTATCATTTCCCAAAGAAGTTATCAATGTCATATATTAATGGTACCTCTATCCACTTTTTTACTCAGATTTGAATCCTTTTTCATTGCTGCCTAGATTAAATGCATATTGGCAAAGAAATATATATATATATACACTAGATAACAGGAGGGAGGGATATTTTACTTAAAGGTTACCATAGGCTACCTTTCCTAAAAGTTCAAAAGTTCCATAGACTTTTTCATGACAAATGGAAGAGACAGGAGACAGTTTTGGAGAAAACGCTGTCAGACTGCACAAACCCAGCCTACCCCTCTCAGCTGACCAGGAGTCTGAAACAATATCCACGAGCACTCAGATGCAGGGGGAGAGGGAAGATAGTTATTTCAGGGAGGCTGCTGAAACCACAAAGCTGTTGTGCACAGTTCCTGTTGTAATGATCTCTCAAATCCATTAACTGCGATGCTTCTCACCCCTCCCAACGTTGATTTGCAGCGGAGACAACGAGAAAGCAGAAAGCTTCTTTGGCCAGACTCCATCCTCTACATGGGTGAGCAGACACTGGGGAACACAAGGCCCCATCTTCATTTCACCCTCCAATCCCCCACGACTGCTCTGCTGGTTTCAAGCACTTTTGAACAGGAGCTGGCATAGTCAGTGTGTCAATAAGGTATCTCTGTATACTTCCTCCCCGTCACCCTAAAGAGCCTTCATAACTGAAAGGAAAGCTCTTTCTGAAATGACACACCAGATTCACACAATATATTTTGGAGGGAGAGGACAGGGAGATGTTATTTTTGGCTGCTTGCCTACAGCAAAACTAGCCACCACTCTAAAGCCAATAGATCTGTATTAGCGACTCCTGTGGGAGGCGCAGGCTAGAGATTTACATCAGTATTTATAGGACAAACACAATCTTAGGCTACAGTTAAGAGCCTGTTACTATTATGCTTATCTTTATGAAGGCTTACAGCAAAACAGATCTCTCCTCTGAGGAACGTATGGCCCAGGGCCCAGAAATTAGGGTGTAAAGTTGTTTTGTTGATAATAACTTAGATTTCAGTTAGTACCTCAGTGCTTCGAAGGCCAGGCCTAAAAGAACAAGTTGGACAAAGGATAGAAGAAACAACAACAACAAAAAAAGGAGCTTCTCCAAGTCATCCTGGAGTGACTGAAAGATACAGAAATAGCAGACAGGTTATTTTGGTGCCGAGCCATTTCCATTCTCAGCCACCTGAAGGTTAAGCCTCTAGCCTAGCATGTGTTGTTCAAGGCTCTTCCTATAGACCACAAGGAAAAGCAGCAACAAACAGCAGGTGATACAAACCACCTTTCATGGATGAGTTGAGGTTTCTGATGGCGCGACTTGGCTCTCTCCGCTGGCTATAGAAGAAACAACGACATATTGTAAAAATCTAGATAAAATGAGATTAATCCCACCAGCTGGGCTGTGGTTCAGCTGAGGCCAGATGTGGACCCTGTATCAAAACTGTCTGATAATGGTAGACTTCTGTTGTAATGGTGGATGGGGTTTTAGCTGCCCTTTGCAAACCTCTCATGAGCATCCATGTATGCCAGTGGAGCTGGGAATTACAGACTCAAAACAAGGGAGGTAGAGCTCGAAACAGCAGGTACTATTTGTATTGCAGATGTTTCAGAAGAGGATGACAATCCATCTTTTCAGCCATTCTTCAGCGTTACATGAAAATGCAATGAGATGGCAAGGACAAGGACTTGCCATGATTTCCTCAGAAGTCCCTGCTTAAGCGGATGTTTTCCTTCTGGCATTTGAAATTAGTAGGTTTATTTACCATCAGATAAATGGTTGTTCTTCTGGCCCTTTTTTTTTTTTTTTTTTTTTTCCTCAACAAACCATCTTTCAAAATTCAATTTAAAAGGCAGAGTTTGATTTGGAGCTTGGTATTCTGGACAGAAATCAAGGATGAAAATTCTCAGCCTCACTGCAGTCTTGGTGGGTTTTTTACTAGGAACTGCTGCTTGCACTACTGCAGCAGCTTCAGGTTTAGACTGGGAACGGGAACTGTCCAGAACTTGCTACAGTCTATTCACACGGGCCAAAATCCACCACATGTACCTGAGCTGTCCTAGAATGAGCCCCTCCAGCTTAGTCAACAGAGAAAGACAGACTCTGCTTGTGAGGAGGGATGCACCCTTTCCAGGCCTCTGTCTTGTTCCACTGACCACAGAGAGGAAAATCACAAACTGTGCCTTGCCAGAGGCCGTTTAGTTGCATACAACAAGGTGTTGAGCTCGTACTGATGTCCTACAGTAGCTCACTTGGCCTCCAGCTGCAGCTCCATGGCTTCCTGCTGGTCCCATGCCACATCTACCTGCCATGGGGAAGGTATCTCAGGCACCCTTGGGACCTCTAGATAAACACTACCAAGGGGAAGCAGGAGAAAGCAGAGGAGAAAGCAACTTCCCAGCTACCACCCTGGGAGATGCTCACAGAGCTACGTGCAATACCTGTGCTTGCTTAGTCCACGACCATCTGCACATTCCCCAGCAATTGTTTGTAGCTCTAGGGTTCTCACTATGACTGCCATATTTTACTCATATTCAGTACTCTTTAAAAAAATAAAAATATATAAAAAAAAAATCATTTCCAGAATGCAGGGTTTTGCTCTTTGCCAAGGTGCATTTCCCAAATCAAAACATGGAAACTTCAGCTTCAAGATCTCCCAGCTCTGAAAACCACAAATGCAACAACAAAAAAAGAGATCATCCCAAAACACTCTACAAATTAAACCATTTTTCCTTTGAGGCATTTGCAGAACACCTGCTCATGTACAAACAAAGCAAGCAGCAGTAATCCCCAGAGGAGTGAAAATCCAAATTTTTATTTCCTTTTATTTTGCCCTGACACTTTTCTCCACCTCATAGGGACTGGCTAGATGATGAGAGCAAAAAACAGCAAAAGAGCTTTCCCTTTTGGTAACCCCCCAAACTCTTTAGAGGTCTACTTTGTCATCTCCTTGGAGAGGGTGACTTACTGAAAGACACATAGGAAGGAGATGCTGGTATTTTCTTACTTATAATCCCCTATCCTTCAAAACCATTGGGTGGCTAGCCGTGCAACAGGAGTGCAAGTTCTCTCTGCTTTATCTGTTGTTTTTTTTAGAATCTGGTTTTCTTTGAGCCTGAACTTCTGGAGTCATGTGTTAGGGGACACAGCTTGCACTTAAAATGAAAGCAAGCATTTACCCTGCACGGCAGCAAAGAGAAGCTGGAGATGATTATCTCCAGAGTGCCAGAATAAGAGGAGTAAAGGGGAAAGAAATATAAAACTTGCCCTTTTTGAAAATCTCATGAATTTTGGGAATATTGAGCACCTATAATAGTTCAAATGGGTTCCTAAAGCAGAGTATCAGAGCAGAGCACCGGCTGCTTCCTGCAGCTCTATTTCATTAAAAGTAGGTAGCGATGTGCATTGCACTGCAGAGTCTGAAGAGCATTTTTCTGCGTGGTAGAGGGGAAAAGACTTACGAGGCCAATTGTTGGCATCAAGCAGCAACATAAATTCAGAGCATGCAGCGCTCATGGAAACCAGGAAGCTTTTGAGAACATCCTGCTGATGTCTCTAACCACGACTCCACAAACACAATAATATTATTGTCTTAGAAACAGGGAGGATGGCCTAGAGCCCACCCTGGTTAAAAGATGCAACAATAAAACCACGAGAACAGAAATAGGTAATGAACAAACAAACAAAAAAAAAAAGAACAAAGAAAAAGAGGAAAGTTTGCTTTTAGAAGGATGCAGCGCTGAGCCAACAGGCTTGGACTTTGCCTTGGTAGGGCTGCCTGACCTCCTGTTTGGACCTCCTGGACCACAGGCAGAAGTAGCTTGTGTCAGTCAGCACTGCTGGTGTCTGGCAGATAGATGTGGGGTCTCCTGAGGGCTTTCTGACTCTCTCCTACCCAGGGTTTCAGCTCGCCTTCAGCTTGTTGTAGATATCCACAGGATCGTGAGCTTGCTCTCTGGGCTCTCTTATCTGCTTATCTGCTCCTCTTCAGGTGTGTGGTGTAGCATCTCCCTTCTTTCTGGATCTTTGATCCTACAAGTGGAAAATTGGACTCTCTCCCTCCCTTGGAGATGGAGAATTGGCCTCCAATAGTTGAGATCCAACTCATCTTAATTCCAATCAAGCCTGGCAGTGTCATGCTCAGTTGCCCCATGCTTGTAGTAGGGACTCTTGCCTCCCTCTAGACAACACAAACACACCTTTGCATAGCCAAAACATCCCCCAAAATGCCTAAAAGCATGCTTAGGTGGTGGTCACAAGCACAGACCCCTCTCTCCTTACAATTGTCCACTTCCTACCCCTGACAGCTCCCTGAGGACTTTATAGCACCTGAAAGGCGGAGGCAGCAGGGTGCCCCTTTCACACAGCCCCCTCCTGGGGAGGCAAAGCAGCCTCGCTCACAGGGACAACGAAGGGGCCTTGTCTCCTCTGCCCTCACCTTCCCAGGAACAGGAATCTCATTGATTTCTCTCCCAAGCTCCCTGCCCAGCCGTAAGGCCTTGCCTCCCCTGCCTTCCACTTTGCAGGCTCTCATACCCGTAATTTCTTGCCAGCGCTTGTGGGAAGGGATGTGCAGCAAGATTCAGTGCATAGAGGGTGGGAAAAGGAAAGGCAAAGGATCGACAGGCAGGTTATAAAATAGGCAGCCCTCTCTTCTTGCACGCATGCAGGCAAAAGAACCACAAAACCCACGGAGAAGGTCTTTTCTTACTTTTTCTTTCTTTCTTTCTTTCTTTCTTTCTTTCTTTCTTTCTTTCTTTCTTTCTTTCTTTCTTTCTTTCTTTCTTTCTTTCTTTCTTTCTTTCTTTCTTTCTTTCTTTCTTTCTTTCTTTCTTTCTTTCTTTCTTTCTTTCTTTCTTTCTTTCTTTCTTTCTTTCTTTCTTTCTTTCTTTCTTTCTTTCTTTCTTTCTTTCTTCCTTCTTTCCTTCCTTCCTTCCTTCCTTCCTTCCTTCCTTCCTTCCTTCCTTCCTTCCTTCCTTCCTTCCTTCCTTCCTTCCTTCCTTCCTTCCTTCCTTCCTTCCTTCCTTCTCCTTCCTTCTCTTTTTCTTCTTTCTTTCTTTTCTTCTTTCTTTCTTTTCTTCTTTCTTTTTCTTTCTTTTTCTTTCTTTCTTTTTCTTTCTTTCTTTTTCTTTCTTTCTTTCTCTTTCTTTCTTTCTTTCTTTCTTTCTTTCTTTCTTTCTTTCTTTCTTTCTTCTTTCTTTCTTTCTTTCTTTCTTTCTTTCTTTCTTTCTTTCTTTCTTTCTTTCTTTCTTTCTTTCTTTCTTTCTTCCTCTCCTCCCTATCTCTCATTCTCTCTTTCTCTCTCTCTTTCTCTCTCCTTCTTTCTCTCTCTCTTTCTTCTTTTTTCTTTATTTTCCTCTCTCTGTCTCTTTCTTTTTCTTCCTATTTTTTCCCCTCTTCCCTTCACCTTTCCCCTCCCCGCCCCCATCAGCCCTTGCCCATCCCCGTCCCTCCCGGCACCATGCCTCCTGGAACGTCGCAGCACTGCTCTTTCATGAGCAGTGTGTGGTATTATGACTCCGGCGATGCTGAGCCCTGCCAGCACGCCTCAAACCACAGGTATCTGACCCCGTCCCAATCCCCATAATACTGATTAATGTCCCGATTCACCACCCGATAGGGCCGGCACCGTTTGTGGCCGAGGCAGAACACCACCCCCGCTCCTCACGCTCTCTCCTCCTCCCTGCAGACCCCTCTCCTTTTGCTCGGGGATGGGGGGGATCCGTTCCAAAAAAATCCCACCCCGTGGCAACCGCGGGCAGGGAGCGCGGGAGCTGCCAGCGGTGCCGGGAGCCGTGCGAGCCGGGGTGCAGTTACAACAAGGCCAGCTCTGTGATTACGGCACATTAAGCCCTCAGTGCGGTGCAGGCTGCTCTGGGGCATGACGTCCTCCTCGCTCCAGCCGCTCAGCTCCGGCATCCTCCCTTCCTTCTGCTCTCTCCTTTCGGCTGGGATGGGGAGGGAGCCCGGAGGAGAGAGGCTGGAGGGCTCGAGGTGGTGCTGGGGGCAACCATGGTCTTGGAGATGTGGGGGGAGAATGGTGGGGAGAAAAACTTTGGTGGTAGCAGGACTGGTCCCCCAGAGTGAGAAGTGCAGGCTGCAACCCACTGCAAGAGGTCCTGAGGCCAAACCAACCCTGGAAAACATTGCAAAAGGTGTCTGTGCATCTTCCTGCAGGGATAAAGGCAGCCCCGTGCTCCAGGAGCTGGCAGCTGCAATCCCAACAAAGCCTGTTTTGGGGTTGTGGATGCTTCAGATGTGGCTGTGACATGGACTGAGCTGGGCACCCATGAATTGGGACCTGCTGCAGCGTGGGACCCCCTGCCCATGGGACCACAGTTTATCAGCTAATCCTGTACGAGGAAATAAATCCACTGGGTCCTGTTCTCTGTCCCCTTTGACTACGTTCATGTCCATATGGCTACTATATCTTTTTCCCAAAGCAGTGTGATGTCATCCAAAGCACCTCTTACAGCCCATGGCACACCTGAAATATGAAATATATGTAATGTAATATATATATTACATTTATATATATATATATATGTGCCAGGGAGCATGCTGGCAGTGAAACAGCATGGATGACCGAAGGGCAGCACTGCAGCCCTGGCTTGCCTATTTTTGCTTACTAGTAAAGGCAAAACCCCATCAGCTGGGAATTTCTCTAAGCATCACCAAAGTCTTGTCTACCTCCTCTTGTCTGGCCTTTTCCTGGGCTGGAGGAGCAGCCCCGGTCCTCAATGCCTCCTCTCCCTTGGCTGGTTCAGAAAGAGCCTCTTGTCCGATTGAAGGAATTGCCAGCCCCTGGGACAGGACATATCACTGTCTGCTGCCTTGCTCCAGGGTTCAAATATCAACCCAAGGCTTTAAGCAAAAGCCCTGGAACTTCCCGCAAAGTGGTTTTATCTCCTGTTATCTCATGTCCTGTCTCCACCAGAAATATCCTTCTTGTAGCCAGGGTTATCAGCGTTGGGCACCATCAGTTTCCAGCTGATTTGCAGGAGGTGTGGGACCCCTTCCAGTGACTGCCAGCCCTGCAGAACCATGGCTGGAAGAAGAGATGCTAATGTTGAGGTTTTGGTGGGTCATATAACCCTCTCTTCCCAATTCCTCCTGCTTTGCATTGTCCTGAGGGCTTCTTGGAAAACATGGGCTTCCTGACCTGATGCTTTTGAAGGCATAAACTATGTCTTTGCCTTGTTTGCTCTCTACAAGATGTTAACTCTGAACCTTAAAGAAGTACCTCCCAATGCAGTATTCTGCCATTTGATTTTAGATGTCCATTTTGGCAGCTGAGGGCTTAGGGCCAGCAGTAGGGTAAGGAACAACAGTGCTGCCAAATGGCAAAAGGGAAAGTGCTAAGGAAGGAAATCCAGAATAGAAGCAAAGGCTCCTGTCACAGCAGTGAGACAACGTGTAATGGGTTCGTTTGGTGGACCAGTAGTGTTGATAACAAGGCTGGTACTGCCAGCAGAGTATATAGGAACTAGGAACTAGTTTGGGAAAGGAGTTGGATGCCCAAGTTTGTTCTCTGCACACCCTATGGGCTCTCAGCCAGCAACTCCACTGATGTGCTATCACGCAAATTTGGCTGCACTGCAATCACAGGAGGGGTGTTGATTCACCTCCATGTCAGCAGAAACAGGAAAATTGGCAAATAAGAGGATCCAGGGATCCACCTGGGCAGGGTGTGAGGGCCGGGCTGTCTGCTCCTGCTTCACCTCACACTTCTCCTCCACCCAGCACTGTTCGTGGGCTGGCAGTCAGTTGACCCCTTGGCTCGGCCATCGTTCTGCTTATCTGGGTAACTGAGAGTCCTTATCTCCCCGGGAAGCGCTGAGTCAGGTCAGCCCAGCACATGCCCGCATCGACCCCTATGGAGGTCCTCTCTGCGTGCAGACTTGTTGGCACTGAACCAGGGCCAGATCCTCACCAGGGGGAAAAGTGAGGTGAGGATTGATGCTGTTCCGTTTTCACCAGCTGAAGCACTCTCCCCTCCCCCTGCTCCTGCAGAAACCTGAGTCATCTTTTGCTGATGACAGAGTAAATTAGGAGTGCACATTAGCTGTGACTTTGAATGGCCTAATTTCCCATTTACAGCCCTACAAAACACACACAAAAGGCACCTTAAGTTCAATTCGTTGACCGCACTGAGGCTGTTGATGACACTAAGGAATGCTAAGACAAAATCAGTATTAAAAGCGGGGTAGGAGAGAAGAAAAAGCAATCATCTATTGTACAGTCTGCTTGAAACACTGATGACAAATTTACTCAAACCTCCTAGATTCAGACATCACGATCTGGCATCTTTTAAGAAATGACCCAAATCAACCACTGAATTCAGCCCCATCCTGTTGTTTGAAATAAATCCAGCCTGCCAGCATGCCTATCATCCTTCCCCACCACCACCACAGCCAGAAACAAAAAAAGACACCCCCTCCCTTCGAGATATCCCCCAAATTGCTCATGTTTAAACGCTTTCAAAAAGGCATTCATTGCACAAGGCAGCAAGCCACAAAAGAAGCTACTGAAGCATGGCTTAGCATGGTTTGGAGAAGCATGTGGAAAGTGGGGGCTTGTCATCCAACCCAGATCTCTCGGCTTGTAGGATCCTGGCCCTTCCCATCCAGAGGCAACCCAGGATCAGGAGGCTGGTACCAGCAAGTGCTGGCTGGGCTCCTCCGATTCACCCTTTGGCTCCCTTCTTATTTCCCTGCAGTGACACTGATTGGCATCAGATGAGACTCTCTCGGTCCTTCGGCAGTCTACGGGAACACCACTGATTTATGCCAGCAGAAGGCTCTGGCCCCTTGAGCTTTGTGGTTTCTGTGATGAGGTTAAGGCAAATCGCAGAGAAAATCTGATCCCAGGAATGAGGCAAAAAACAACAAACACACTTCATTGTGGTGGTGAAAGGCTGACAGAGAAACACCAGGCATGGTGGGAAATGAACTGGGGATGAAGCTGGTGCTGTGCAGCGGGATCATATGATGGCATGCTCCAAGACTGCTCGACAAGGCTGCAGCATGAGTCAGAGCCATGCAGTTGCACCCCCACGCCCACTCGCATGGATGTGCACACATAACAGACCCCACGTCTTCACCGGCTGAGGAAATGAGACCTCCAGGCCCACCCAGTGCCTTTGTGGTGCAGTCAGAGATGCTCTGAGGTGGGATGCTCTGTGGCTGAGTGCGTCCCTGAGGATGTGGGGCAGCTCGGAGATTCATGAGTACACACATTGCTGACATCTAAAGCCAAGCAAGGGGAACCAACCCCATCCTGCTTTGTTCCATCCAGTGGCTGGCTTGGGTAAATGCTTCTGCATCACCCACAGCCCTGATAATTTAGCGCAAGTGAAAACAAGCCAAGTCTGTGTTAGATATAGTGCATCAGACCCTCTGAATACCTACAGGCTATGTTTTAGTGAGCATGGGTATTTAGACTGAGAAATCTTTTTTACCTCTTGATTACAGAACCATCTCTCTCTCTCTATTTTTCTCTGGGAAGAACAATAACAATAAACCATGTTTCCAAATGCACAAGCTCTACCTTCACTCCCTGCAAATCCTCTGTGCTTTTACTGCATATACAGAACCAGAAATGCCTGAAAGCATACGGAGATTAAATGGAGAGCTAAGTCACAACTCCTGGTCTCATCTCCTTACTGAAGAGGTTCATTTCAGAGCAAACAATTCATTGAGCATAACCTCAAGAGCGCTGGAAGAAAGCACAGGCTCAGAGAAAGCCTTGGAGATGCAAACTCTGAAAGACACAAAGGCCTCATAAGCTGATGGCTCTTGATAAGCCAACAACACAAGGTTTTGAAGTTGTATTCATC
The DNA here is from genome assembly GCF_963932015.1 of Anas acuta. Lineage (NCBI taxonomy): Eukaryota > Metazoa > Chordata > Aves > Anseriformes > Anatidae > Anas > Anas acuta. Next base: position 1,808,105 of record NC_088980.1, read on the forward strand.
GGTCACCTCTTAGCAGTTCAACCTCTTACGAGCTCTCTCCCACTTTCATTTTTAAAAGAAATTTCCTGTATTTTACTGAGCTGAGGGAGACTGCAAACCATGAAATGGATACGCTGCATAATGTTGCTTTATTGATCTTACTCGTTGAGTGCGGCCAGGAGAAACAGGTCATTTCCTTGCAACCCCTCGCCATAGCCATTGTCTCAAAGTTATTTTAACTCCAACTGCTCGGTGTCTGAAAGGAGGAGCGGTTTGAGATGCAGCAGTCAAGAAGAAAGTCAAGGTAACATTGACACACGGCAGAGGTTTAGACAATAAAAGTGGGGTAGATGGAAATAGCACACAAAGTTCCTGGAAAGCAGCCCACTGAGTTTTGGAATTTGATTTGCAGGGCAAGGATGTCCCCAGCTTCTGAAAACCTTCTTCCTAACCTGAGTTAGGAAATGTCCCCCTGCACCTCTGCTACTGCCACCGTTCCTTGTCTTAGCATGCAGGATGGGCCCCGGGGTGCTGCTCTTCCTTGAGTGCCCAAGGTGTATAAAGCAGGTAAAAGAATAAGGCAATGAGATGAGGATTAAATGACTCACTAGTGGTCCTAAATAGTGTCCCCAAAGACCCCACTGGACCTCAGTTAATTTATCATTTGTCTTCCACTACAAGTCCAAGAGATGGTAGCTCCCTGCCATCTCCTTTGTACCTTGCCCCTTGGCAAGCATAAGCTAAGTTTGGCAAACCATTCACTTTTCTGTTAAAAAATACAGGAAAATAAAAAAGCAAACAACAACATGTAGGTCCCAAGCCAAAGTTCAGTGAAGGGAAGAGAAGAGAAGGTTTTCTAAGGACACCCAGTGACTTTCAAACTGCCGATACAGACATGACTGAGGCTGCTTCTTGCTCTCTGTGTGAGAAGACCAAGCAAATACATCCTCTGAAATGCCTGGAGAGAGGGGAAGGGAGACTGAAGTAAAGATAACATCGAGGAACCCTGATTAACAGCAGGGCAGCCATGTGAAAAGCGAGATAACCAGCCTGCCCTAGCTGCTGAGACAGCAACTCCTACACCCAGACACCGATCTGGGGGGGTTCTTCAGGAGGCCAGGTCTCCCCTCCATGAGCTGCCCTTCCTTATCTGATGGACAGCTAATACTCAAAGTCGTTACGGTGGAAAACCCCGAGGAGACCAAACAGCCATGGACTTTGAAGGCTCATTTGTTCTGCACGTTGTCTGGGTCAGGGAGGTGGGTTAGGGCAGGGCGGCAGTGCTACTCCAGGCTACGTGAAGCCCATGAAGCCGAGTAGCACAACACATGTCTCTGAGCCTAACCTCATTTTTCCCCCCAAAATGGAGAGTGTGGTCACTTCTGGTCCCCTGACCTGAGCCATCACTTGGGACCATTACCTGGAGGCGAGCTCATCTGCTCAGGTGAGAACTCTGCTCAGAGCGTGCAGTAGGAAGTAGTAGGTAGTAGTAGGTAGGATGGAGCCTATGCTGAGCGTGGCTCACCTTGCTGGGTGTGCATGGATTGCCAAGGAGCAGCAGGTACAGCAGGATGGAGGATGCAAGGGGCTCCACACCAAAACAGGATGGTTACACACGTGGTGTCAGGGTGAAGCTGCTCACATCACTGCTCTTCTCCATTCCCCCTTCTCCCTTCTGCTCCCCACCTGTGTGCCCTGACCTCTCCCTCGTGTATATCAGGAGCTCATCCAAACCTTTGCTGTGCAGACCCCATTCACTGACCCAGCAACAAACCTTCTCCCTCATTTATTTCATTTTTTTTTCTTCCATCCCAGCTTAATTTTTGCGCCAGGCTCAGTTCAACCATCTCATGGAGAAGGAGGTAGAGTTCCAGGTAGGTGGGACCGCACCTTTCCGAGCAGATTTATTGGGTTACTTGATGTGTGTCACAGCAGCAGGCAAACATCTCCCTGCTGCCTGTCCCCTGGGTCCCCTCCAGCCTGCCTGTCCTCAGAAATATAGGGCTGCCCCAGCAGGAGAGGAGAAATGAATTGCTTCCCTTGACTTCACCCCACCCCAGCTACAATACTTGAAATATTTATCTTTCATTCAGCGATAGCACAGTCCCTGCCCCTGCTGAAACGCCTTGAGCCAGGGACTCTAGAGGGGTGAGAGGGAAAAGGGGCAGAGAAGTCTGCTTTCTGCCTTGCTGGATAAAGGGAAATGTGTGGGCAGAAAGACAGGCCAGCCTTACAGAAGATTTCAACAACTGAACAACCGCCTGGGCGCTGTCAGGGGGATTTATGTAATGGGAGGATCAAAGTACGGCCTGATAAGAGGGTGCCATCCATCCAAAATTTTCCATTCTTGAATATTAAGTTTCTGGAAATCAAGCCAAGCTGGGTCTCCGCAGAGAAAGGCGGACCCTAAAACACAGAGCACCTCTACCCGCTGGCAAGGGTCAGCCTGGCCCCATTGGAAACATCAATGTTAATGTCAAGCCATGCACTGCACGCATGAATTTGGGTGTTTTTTTTTTCCTACGACACATGACAAGAGAGCTCAGGATCAGACCCAGGCAGGTATTCTGCTGTATTTCAGCTCCAGGAGTATTTTTTTTTTTTTACTGCTGGGACTGTGCTGTGGAAGGTGCAGCACAAAGATCACCTTGATGACACCGGTTCCTGCAAGGCCAGCCGAAGCTTAGGGTGTTATGGGGTGAGCGATCCACATGATGTTATAACATCCACGTGGGCGCAGCGGGAGACAGAGGAATGTGTCGGGGCAAAGTACCTCATCTTTAATGCAGGCTGATCCCGTTGAGGTCTTCGTTTCAGCCAGGGGCAAAGGGGGTGGGAGGAAGGAGAGTCCAAAAGGACAGAGAGCGGGGCAGGCTGGTGGGCACACAAATACGTGCTGGGCTTCATCGCCCTCTTGCAGCGGTGTGGGATGAGGATGAGGATGGCACGGAGAATTTTCTGGGAAGGATCTGGATCTGCTCTTCCCTCCACCTCTTTGTGAGGCACGGGGGAGAAGGATTTCACCCCTCTGTCTTTCAGTGTCACTAGAGGGGCTTTGCCACCTCACTCCATGCTGTTGGAGTGTGTGGTCGTTCAGTGTGGTCAATTCCACTCACTGGTCAGTTTGCCCTAAAAATCTATTAAAAAAATAAAATAAATCCTGACTTTAGCCTATTTCCACGAAGAAAACCCTTTACTTTCTATTCCCTCCTCATGGGCCAGTGGGAAGGATCCTGACTTTTATTTTTGGCCAGGATACGAGTTAGATGATTTTTTTTTTTTTGCTTTTAGCCTGACTCCTGAGAAACCGAAGCACGATGAGTGTCTGTGCCCCAAATAACTGCAAAGCAGGGACTGATTTCAGCTGCCTTTCCTCGGTGGGGCTGAGCAGCACGTTCCCAAGCACATCCCCACGGAGGGAAAGCCTCCAGCCTGCACCTTGCACCCAGGCAGAGCCCCGCATCGGTGCACCCAGAAAAGGAGCTGATGGATGCAGAGCTATGGGATGGCTCGTGCTGTCGGGGCAGTGATCTCAGCATCATTTTTCCCAGGGATGTGGGAGCGCAAGGATTGCTTGGCGGTGGTCAGGGCAGCAGCTGTCCCTGCCGGGGCTGTCTGGAGCAGGGTACCTCCGGCTGGGACTGCAGACGCACCGCCCTCGCCGGGATAATCCTGCTGATCCCAAAGCACCGCTTCGGGGCTATTTCGAGGAGGTCAGAAACCAAACAACAACTGCCTGGACCTAAAAGGCACACCTCGGGATTCATTTCCTCCAGCCTTGACCCTCTGTGCACGCACTTGCCCCGTTGCTTTCCAAGCAGCAATCTCGTGCACCAAGCCCAGCCTGCTCAGGTCGGACTCGCCGCTGGGCAGCTGAACAGTTTTGGCTTGCACGGGATGAAATCACAGCCCCAATGCACAGGCTTGTTTGCTTTATATTTTGCGGTCAAGTCTGGTATAATCCAGGGATATCTGCTAATCCTAAAGTACAATAACAAAATTTGTATCTTTCATAAATACGCAGGGCAGGGATGGGCACGCTCCCAAGCATGTGTGGAGAAAAGAACATTTCAGACATTGTTTCCTTACACTCGGAGGCTGCCTTTATTTAATGAAGTTAGACAGCTCGTTGGGATTTGCAGGATCTCTATATAGGATTATTTTATTATTATTATTCTTTTGATTATTGGCCGCTTTCTGAGGCAGAATGAGATTATCTTTTCCCTTCCAGCTATGAACTATTCCACTGCAAATCCTTCCCTTTTCCAGATCCATTGTGAGGTGGTTCTGGTCAGAGGAACAACGAGGAATAAATCAAACATCGACCAGCACCTCCTTAATCCAGCAGCTTTGCCCCTGAGCACTGGGGTCTCGGCTGCTTGGTGACAGGAGTGTCACCAGTGCAAACTAGGAGAGCTTTTTTCATTTATACCAGACCCTCCTGCTGCAGATGAATGGCACACAGCTTCCTCGGGAATTGGGGCTGGGACCCTCCTAAAAATGACCTGGCTGAGTTTGTCCCCGTTTTGGGTGATGCCTGCAAGAAAGGGTTCCCCATCCCTCTCTGACACCTCCTGAATTTCCAGGGGAGTGCTTCAGCTTCTCTGCAAAACCAGAGGGAAGCTTCAGCTTTGCCCAGATGGAGGAACTGGGGAACCGCAGGGATCAGACTGGGCTGGAGCCTGTCCTGCTGGCCAAGCGCAGCCCCCCAAAGGCTCAGCACCCCCCTGCACCCACTATCTCCGGTCATACAGATCTCTGCAGCTGGCTCACAGTTACCCATATCCTAAAACTGAGTTATTCCAACCCAAATCCTGCAGCAGGAGCTGGGTAGTGGCTTTATTATTATTATTTTTAATTATTCTGCAGAACATCTCCGCCAATGATAACCCGGCTTAGAGTGGCACAGGTCGAAACCAAGTGAAAACCGAACAGATCAGCACAGCAAACCATGGGGGTGCGGGCTGGGAGGTGGGAGGGGGGGAGGCTTTCCTGCAAGCAGCTCTGGCAGCATTTTTCTGATAAAAACACGGTGCCCACACCTTAACTCCTCTGATGTTGGACCCACTTTTAAAGCTCCTTTTGCACACCTCATCCTTTCAAGCCCGTATCTGCAGGGCTGTCTGGCTTCAGGTTAATCTGTCTTCCCCATCCGTTTGACAAAATAGAAGAATTAACCCAAATTTCCCTTCTCGGCATGCCAGATTTGAGGCGCAAAGCACTCCGTTGATAAACTAATCCCCGTTGTTGCTTAAGCAGGTGTCGATTGGGAATATTCCCAGGGAAAGGCAGGGAGACTTCCCCAGATTTCCAGGGGACCTGGAGGAGAGCAGAGCTTCACCCAGTCCTCTCCCCACATCCAAGGCAGCCATCTGAAGCCCTTGGCTGCCCCAAACCTCTCAGCTGCCCCACTAAACCCCAGGACCGCTATGGGTTCGGCGTGGCCACAGGCTCACGGGGTATCACGACCGGTGCATTCTCCCCCAAAGGGAGACCACAGAGCTAAAGGTGGGTGAGAGGGACACATCTAACCCCGAGAGAACCCACTCCCACAGCATTTTAACGTGTGCTGATTCCTCTCCCGTGCCTTAGAGTTAACGCAGGGACATGCAACCTGCACCGTGCCGGGCAGGGATTCAGCTGCCAGCCTCCTGCCCCGTGATGTACCGGCACGGACGATGAAAGAAACCATTCCCCATCCCTGCTCCAGTGCTCCTGTGCTTTTATTGTCATCCTCGCCTGCTGACAAAAGATTTAGGAGCTATGGTGACCCATTTGGGCTTTGCCAACGCGGGGACGCAACGCGACCGAGCAGCGAGCAGCCCAGCAGTTGGGTCCAAGTCTCTCCTGCCTTGGGTCCTCCAGCTTCAGGCAACTGAGCTGTGCCCTGAAGCTCTGCGTGGCTTCTGCCTCTGTCTGGGGGAATTCTCCTGACTCAAGCAGGACTTTGTTTGGCTCTGCCACGGGAGCAAAGACCTGGTACCGCTTTTAGCCCAGCCCAAAGCATCTATGGAGCCTCTCTCTAAATTAAGTCCGTGCACCCCTCTCCTTCTGCAGCTACCCTCACTGATTTTTCACTTGTTGCTTGTACAAGAGATGCGTTAGGTGGCTTTTAGTGGTGGCGGCACATAAAACACGCAGACCTGCCAGGCGAACATCAAGCATTTACGCAGCCCTTCTTCCAGCACAACAACTGAAACACACACTCGATGCCATACAGTCTTTTTAAAGTTAAAAATCAAGTTAGTTTGGGGAAGGAATTTTAAAAAAAAGAAGCTCTAGCCACCCTGCAAGTTGTTCCCTGCCTCGGAAGTGGTTGTGTGTTGGGATGACTTGGGTCTGGCTGCCTTGCTCTGCCTAAGTGGGTGCTGGAAGGGATGCAGGATATCTCGGTAGCCCCTGGATTTCCAGGGCAACTTTTCAAACATTTGAGCAACTTTTTTTTGTGTGTCAGCGGCAGGTTTGCAAAGCAAAGGAAGTGTCTGAAACGTGCACCTCAGCCTGGGCCGAATTAAAACTAATTTAGGTTTCTGGTGGAGCGGTTCCTGATTGATGCCCAGGTCCGGCATCCCCCCAGACCTGGGGCATGGGGGGCACTCAGCAGCAAGAGCAAAGCACAGAGCCTGGGAAAAGGTCTGAAAAGGTCTGTTCTGATGGGGTGTGGAAAGTAAAGCACACACTGGAGACACGAGACAGCTGAGACGCGGTTCTCTGGTCCTCTGCACCTTCTGGAGGTACTGGGATGTACTGGGAGAGGGAGCGAAGTGGGAATGGGACTGGTGGTGGGCTGTGGAAGCTTGCCTGTCTTTTCTGGATCCTGAAGTTTGCCCAGCTCCAACCTGGCTGTTTCACGAACCCAGTTTTCACCGCTACCAACAGAGACAACGGCGCTAAGAGGAGTTTGGTGCAGCAGGGCTGTGGCGTGGGGGCAGCAGGTGCTGCAGGACCTACAGAGCCTGCCAGGATGCAGCCCCAGAGCCAGCCGTGGGCACGGGGATGCTAAAACAGCCTAAGAACATGGGAGAAACCTCAACTCTCACTAAAACCTCCGAGAACCCACAGTTTCTTCCCCCCAGCATCCCCCAGTTTTCTCCAGGCTTTTAAAGGTTTATTTACACTTAGAGGTAGACCAGGACAGGGAAGGACTGCAACAGCATTTTTTTCTGAGGGGCTCTTTCTTTTCATTTACTGGTGAGGTGTTTTTATCCATCATGATGCTGGAAACGTGGGGGAAATCCCTCCCTGCCAGCCCTGCGCAAAGTCCCAGGCAGTTCCTACCAAACCCAGGAGAACGGGCCCAGTGTGACAGTCCCTGGAGGGGCAGGGGGGACCTGGCTGGAGCCAGGGGTTGGGGGCAGCCGGCTCCTTTCCTAACACATCTCCATCCCCTGGGGGAAGCAGACACCACTTTAGGTGGTGACCGTGCCCCTGGCTGCACCAGGAGGCACTGAGGGATGGTGGTGGCGGTGGTGATGCCAGGGATGCAGAAAGCAAGCAAAACTCAAATCCAAGCAGCACGCCCAGCAAAGAGTTAATATCTGGTGGCTGATTTTGGGTGACATCCACCTTCGCTTCTGCAGAAGGACCTTGGTGACCACCTGGGGCTGTAAAAAGGGGTCTGCAGACCTTAGCCCGTTCCCCATCAAGGTGGTCCGGGCAGCCCGCAGCCCTGCTGGCCACCTCTGCCTCCCTCTGTCAAGGTTTTCTGCCTCCACGTGTGCAGGAGCAGGTGAAAGCAGAGGCAGGTAGCAAAGGGTTAATACTACTTTCGTGCTCCTGAGTGTAAACTGCCTGCAGTCCCCGTGCTCTGAGGTCCTCTCCAGGAGTAATCCCGCAGAGGAAGGCACTGTTTTGCTGAGATTAAGCAGATCTACAGATTAAGAAAATCAAATTAAAATTAATATATTTTTTTTTTTGGGGGGGGGGTGAGAAAAAGAAAAATTGCCCTTTCCTGGGAGGTGTCTTTCGAATTATCCCTGCAGACGCTTTCCCCAGAGCCCTGTCAAACTGCACGCGTTGCTGTCCGGAGGGGTTTAAAAGTGATTCAAACTCCTCGGGAAGCACAGACATTTTAATTCCATCTGGTGCAGCCACTGAGCCCAGCTGCGCGCGCTCTGCCAGCCCAAGGAGCCACCGGCCCCAAGAGCTGGGGCTCTGCCTTCTGAATCCCTTCCTGAAACCCCAAAATCCCTCCTGAAGCCCTCGAAGCCCTGCTGCAGCCAAAGGCTCGTCCGGAAAGCGAAGGGAAAAAGATCGAGGGACTCACCAGAGCGTAGACTGAACTCAGCACGGAGCAGCAGAGGATCAAACCCAGGCTGTGATAAACCAGATATGATCCCATATCCAAGAGGCTCCTTCCAGCATCCAAGCTCGCTCGGGGAAGTAGGAGGACGAGAGGTCTTCCAGCGCTCCGGTTGCGGATGATTTCTCCTTCTCCTTCCCTCCCGCCCCCCCCCCCCCCCCCCCTTTCCAGAATTTGTGTTTGTTTGATTGTTTGTTTGTTTCCACAGTTTTAGCCAGAAAGGCACATGACAAGAAAGCCCGGTCCTTTGCTTCGCTTTCTCATGGCTGGAGATCTGGGCAGCTCCCTGAGCGCAGCGGAGGAGCCCATGTGAAGCGGAGCAACTCAGAGCTGCAGCCCCTGGTGCTGTTTGTTTTCCGTGTGCATCTGTCTCAGAGCAGAAAAATCACATCCATATGTCAAAACTGCTATTCTGTTTCCTTTTTATGAGGCAGTGGGAAGTTCAAATAATTTCTTTGTCAAACGCAAACACACAGAGAGAGGCAGGGAGAGGGAGGGAGGGAGGGAGAAGGCGAGAGAGGGGTGGAAGGGGTGGGAGATCGGGAGGGTGGGGGAGGCTTTTAACCACGGCTTTATTTTTAGATCCAGTAATTTTATCTTGTAGGTTTCAGAGGGGTTTGGGGAAAAAAAAAAAAAAAGTTTTTTTTTCTTTTTTTTTTTTTTTCTTCTGCTCTATTCGGCATGCAAACAAAACGCAAAGTCGAAAGTTAAAAAAAAAAAAAAGCGAAAACTTGGAAATATTTTCACTTAGCAATTACCTTTTCGCCAACAGTGGTACTCTGGGGGATTTTTGCTTGTATATCCCAGCGCGGTTCGGCTCCACAATAGGTTTATTCTGCCAGCCTTCCAGGTTGCAGGGTGTTTTAGTTACAAATAGGGATTTTTTCGCTTCTCTCTCCCTCTCTGTCTCAAAGGATCTGCAGTTTCAAAAAGCCGATTGAGCACGGCATGAAAGCGCGGGGCTGAGAGATCTCCCCCCCCCCCCCCCCCCTTTAAGTAGTTTATTTTAGATTTTTTTTTCCCCCGCGGCAAAAAAAAAAAAAAAAAAAAAAAAAAAAAATCTTTTCACTTCGCGAAAACGTTCAGAAATCTTCGCTGATTTTTTTTTTTTTACTTTTTTTTTTTTTTTTTTTTTTTTCCTCTCGGGCACCGGGTTCTCGTCCCGTGCCCGGAGGGAGCCGGGATGGGGGGGCGGGAGTTGCAGCCGACTCCCTCCCTACGGAGCCCCCCGAGGACCTGGGGAGGGGGGGGGGACAGTGCTGCACCCCCTTTTAGCCCCCCTTTTCCCCCTGCATTTCACCAGCTCCGGAGTTTCAGGGCTGGGATGTTACTCCCAGCTCAGCCGGGCGCTTTCATTCATAAAACTCCTTGGCGAAGGAGGGAAAGAAAAAAAATATATTAAAAAAAATCAAATATATTCCGGCCCCCACCGCCCCCAAAGGCGAGTTATTGGGGGTTTGTTTAAGAACCGAAAGCGGGCTCCTGTAGCCATCCCCTTATCACTTTTTCGGGGTGGGAGGAGAAGGAGGAGGGGAGGGGGAAGAAATCGTGGCAGGGATGCTACACGCGGGCACCCGCACGGACACAGGGCTCTGCGCACCCTTTGGAAATCAACTCGTGGGGATTTATTTTATTATTACTATTATTATACTTTTTTCCCTTGCAGAAG
>NC_088980.1:8692550-8705050 GCF_963932015.1 Anas acuta
CCCCGGGAGCGGGTGCTAAAAGTGTCAGCGCCGGCAGATTTTTCTCCCACCCTTTTACCCCCACTGAAGGGAAAGCCGCCCTCACGCCAAGCCATCGCCACCGAGGCGGGGAGGACACGGACACCTGGCTGCGACCCCCGGCCCCAGCTGCCGGCCCTGCCCGATTTTTGCCTTGGATGCTCCACATCCAACCCGGAACAATTTTTTTATTTTTTTTTTCCTTTTTAGAAAATTATTATTATCATTTTTATATTGTTATTTTAATTTCGGTTGGCGGCGGAGCAGGGAAAACCCGGCGGCAGAGGGGAAATGCAGGCGTACAGCTGGGCTCTCCCGGCCAGCCGGCTCCGAGGCAAAGCTGCCCGGGACTCGGCGAGGGTCTCCGCTGCTTTACCCACCCCAAAATTCTCTCGGGAGCCCCCGGGAAACGGAGCCCGGCCCTGTCCGGAGCTCTCCTGGCACGGCCAGCCCCGGCGGAGGGCAGGGGGAGGCAGCGACCTCGCCTCCGTCCTCCACCCTCAGCACTTGGCGAAGCTGCCCAAAAAAAACATCGCCTGGACAGAAAGTCGATGGGATGTGGCAGCGGGAAGGAAATCCAGGGGTGTGCCCCCCCCGGACATCGCTGCCTCCACCCCCCCCTCCACCATCACTGCCCCTTCCCCGGGCCCTGGGGTGCTGGGGAGGGGGGGACACTCTTGGAGAGGGAAAAAAAGCTCCGCACAACTGCGCGGCTCGCTGCGTGCCAACATTTTGCAGGCGCCCCCCCGCGCAGGAAGGATGGGGTGCCGAAGGGGCGCTCCCTGGCTTTTTTTCCTCCCCATACACTGAGTGTTTTTGCACCTCGGTTTCTTCCCGAGCGTGGGCACGGGCCGGGGGACGGTGCCCCGGTGTGCCTGGAGGCTGCTGGGCGAGGAGGAACGGCCGGAGCCTCCCTCCGCAGCCTCCTCGTCCTCCCCTTTTTGGAGCCTCTCTCCCCCCGGTGCCCCCTTGCCCGAGGTGCGGAGCGCGGTGCGGAGCCCGCGGGGTGTTGCGTGGGGGCCGTGCCCTCCCCCCCGCGTGTTCGTGGCGAAAGGGAAAGGGATTTTATTATTTTAAAGGGTGAGCCTCGCTGAAACTGCACGGGGAGGCTGCAGGGACCGAAACCTCGCAGACTGCCGCCGGGGCTGCGAGGGGAGGCTGAAGCCGGCGAGCAAACGACCCCAAAAGCCGGCATCCCTGTGCCCATCAGTGGGGTTTCTCCCGAGAAATCCCCCCTCCCCGCCCCCCCCCCCCCCCCGCTGGGTCTCCCGCAGAGCGGCGAGAAAACGTGCTGGGGGATCCTGCGGGAGAGACTGAGCCCCGGGGTACAAATAACCCTGGGAAAATAATAATAATAGGAATAGTAATAATCATAGTAATAATAATAAAGGTTATTCCGATTTCCTCGGTTAAGCATCACATCGCCATCCGTCCCCCCCCCCTTTCTCCCCCCGCATACCTGAGGTGCTGCCTCGCACTCCTGCCACGGGTTTATTGGCAGAGGACGGGCAGGGGCAGGAATTGTTTGTGGTTTTTGTTTTATTTTTGGGGGGTACAGCTTTTATTTATCCCCCCCGCTTCGCAGTTTTAGCCGAGGAATTCCTCCTCCCCGCCCCGCGCAGGGCAGGAGCTGCGCGCAGGGAGCGCGCAGGTAGCGCGCAGGGCAGGGGGCTCGCAGCGAGCGGCGGCAGCCCGGGGCCGCCCGGGAGCGAAATATTTGAAGTGCAGCACCTTGAAGACGTTTTAATTACGGGGTAGGAGCAAAGCGAGAGCTTCCAAGTAATTAGAAAAATACTTCTTGGGAGACAGGCTAATCGCTTTTCATGGGGCACTTCGAGAAATTAACCTCTAGGTGCTTGGCTGAGCAAAACAACTTTGGGTCGGCTGTTGCTGGGCTCGGCGCTGGACGAGACCCGAGATGCGAAGGGAAAAAGGGGAAAATAAAGAGAATAAAATAAAGGAAGTACAAAAAGGAGAGAGAAATGAAAGAAAAAGAAGGAAAATAAGAAGAGCAGAGGGAGGACGCGCTGTCCCTTGCCCCTCAGGACGGGGAGCGGTGCATTGCCGAAGGAAAGTGGCACTTGTGGGGACAGCCCGGCCTTTGGGGTGCTGCGGACACCGGTGCTGAGCCACCCCCTGCCCGGCACAGCCCAGCACGGCTCGGCTCAGCTCGGCCCTACCCGGGGCCGGGCAGCCCCCGGCCGTGCGCCCCGTCGGGGCGGTGACACCCCCAGAGGAGGGGGGGGGGGATAACGGGACGGAGCCCGGGGGGGTCCCGAGGTGCTGAGCCGTCAGCACCCTGCTGGCTCAGCCCCCCCCCGGCCCCAGGGCATCCATCCGGCCGCACTTCGCTCCCTAATTTTGTTCCGAGGGGAATTCTTCCGAAAGACAAAAGGCAAAGTGGCAGGCTGTCCAGCCCGGAGAAGCCGGTTATTTTGGAAAGGGGGGGAGTGGTGGTGGTGGTGAGGGATGGACGGGAAGGGGGGGCCGGGGGGGGGGGACACACGGCGCCGCGCCGCCGTGGGATATTGTTTGTGGAGCAGGAATACGTGATCAAAGGCTCCCGTCCGGCTCCGGGAAGAGCGAGGCCATTCCCGACGCCGCCGAGCTTTATTCCGCCGCTGATAACCCTGCGGGGGGGGCGATACGAGCCCAAATCTCCCCCCCCAAACACCCCGTGCTCACCCCCCAAAATCCTCGCAGCGCTCCAGCACCGGGCAGGTAGCGGCTGCGCTCCCCCAAGGGACCCCCCCCGGCCGCGTCCCCTCCGCCTCCATCCGCCCCCCCCCCCCCCGACCCCCGCTCCCCCCCACCCCCCCCGACCCCCTTTGTATCAGCGGCGCTCTCTGAATATTATTTATGCATTTCTGCAAGGAATTATGGGATGCCCCCCGGACCCCCCCCCCCACACAGACACACACACACATCCGCGATAAACAGCGTGCAAAATTAAAAATAACGCGCAGCGCAAGGAAGGAGGAGGAAAGGAGGGGGGGGGGGGGGCAGACAAAAGGGGAGGGGGGGGTCTGCGGTGAGACCCCCGCTTGGAGGGGAAGGGGAAGGGGAAGGGAGGCGGGGGGGGGGGTCTTCCATCCCCATAGCATCCTTCGGCGAGGAGGGGCGGCCGAGGGGAGGGGAAGGGGAAAGGGAAGGGGGGGGGGGAGCTGTCACTTACCGGGGCGCCCAGCACCACGTGTGCCGTCGGTCGCTTTGCCATTGGGCCGAGGCACGTGTCGAGGAGCCCGGGACGGCGACGTCACCGTCGGAGCCCCGTTAAAACCGGAGGACAACAAGCCGGGGCTCGCGAGTGGCCGGGCGCGGCGGTGGCGGCGGCGGCGGCCGCCGGGGCGGGCAGCGCGGCGCAGGGCGGGCGGGCGGGTGGGACGTGCGCCCCCCCCCCTCCCTCCCTCCCTTCCCTTCCCTCCCACCCTTCCCTTCCCTCCCTCCCTCCCCTCTCCCTCCCTTCCGACCCCCCTCCCTCCCCTCCAGCACCCCCCCGCCACCACCACCACCACCACGACCCCCCCCGCCCCCCCAAAGCTCCCCGCACCCGCCGAGGCCCCCGCATGTGCGGCCGCGGGGCTGCGCGGGGCTGCGCGGGGCGCCCCTCTCCGCCCTGCCCTCGGCGGGCCTCCGGTGGCTTCTGAGGTCCGGCCTCCCTTACCCCTCTTTTCCATTTATTTTTTTTATTATTTTTATTTTTTTTTATTATTTTTCACATTTTTTTTTAACCCCCCCCCCCGGCGGATGAGGGAGGCGGCGAACGGGACCGAGCGGCTGAACGGCGGCGGCGGCGGGACGCGGCGAGAGGCAGCGGGAGGAACCCGGAGCCCTCCTTTTATTTTATATATAAATATTTTTAATTATTATTATTATTTTTTTTTTTTTTTGCCCAACTTGGAACTCGTCGAGCCTCGGCTGCTGGGTTTTCGGCTCCCGATAATTTAAAAAAAAAAAAAAAAAACATTGATTTTGATTTTTTTTTTTTTTTTTGCCTCCAAACTCTGGATTTTGAACGCCCAGGAGAAGCGCAAGCCGATAAAGCCACCTGTGCGTGCGTGTATATAAAATATCCGTAAACCTATTAAAATATATCTCTATCTAAAAAAAAAAAAAAAAAAATATTAAAAGAGCAAGCGGAGGAGACACCAGGAAAAGAGCTCGGCGGCGGGGCGGGCGGCGGGGCCCGGCCTCGCAGCATGGAGGAGGGAGCCCGGAGTCCCCGCGAGGAGGCCGGGGAGCCTCAGGAGTCCGGCGGCGGCGACGCGGAGCCCGGCGGAGGGCGGCGAGCTCTCCTGCTGCCCCCCGGCGACCCCCCGCCCCCGGCCCCGCACCCTCACCCGCACCCTCACCGCATCACCAACTTCTTCATCGACAACATCCTGCGGCCCGAGTTCGGCCGGAGGAAAGAGGCCGGCGGCCTCGGAGGAGATAACCGGAGGCCCGGAGCGGAGAACCGCAGGAGCCCCGCGGCGGCGCCGACCCCCGGAGCTCCCCTACCCGGCTCCGGGGGGGGTTCGCCGGGTCGAGGAGAAGGTGCCCCCCCCGGGCTGGCCTTGCACGGAGCCTCTAAGAAAGGGGGAGACCCAGCGGCGCTGGAGGCTGCCCTAAAAGCTCGGGGTTTGAGCGGAGGAGACCTGTCGGTGAGCTCGGACTCGGATAGCTCCCAGGCCAGCTCCAACGCCGGGAACCAGCCCATGCTTTGGCCCGCCTGGGTTTACTGTACGCGGTACTCGGACCGGCCGTCTTCAGGTAAGAGCTGCCCCCTCTCCACGCCGACCCCTCCCCGGGCTCCCCCGGCCGCCCCCCGAGCTCCCCAGGGTAGGGAGAGAGGCAGGAAAATCCCCCCCCAAAAATCCCTTCCCCGTCCTTCCCTCTCCGCTCTTTCCCCACACTCATCGCCGTCCTTTGTAGGGGCGAGGGTCCCAAAAAGAGGGGGGAGAAAAAAGAGGGTACCGGAGGAGGGGGGAGCACCCTCCATCGCCCCCCAGCCCTCACCCGGGGCCGCCCGGCCGCGGGGATGTGCCGGAGCGGGGCACTGCCCCCCCCTCCCAGCTGCCAGATTTATCAGAAAAGGGAGAAAAAAATCAGCTTTGGGCTCCGCAGACATCCTCCGAGCTCCCCATGCCCTGTGTTTTTTGGGAGGGATGGGGGGCTGCCCCCCACTCCCTGCCCCCCGGCAGGCCTCGCCTGCTTTGATTTATTTTTTTTTCCACTCCCCCCCCCCTAAAAAGACGATCCGTTTATTCCCCCGAAAGAGGCCTCGGAGCTGCCGCCGTCTCGTTTCTTTCTTTAAATTTCCCCGCATGTGCTGCAGGGCAGCTCCGGAGGGGCTGCGGGGGGGGGGGGGGGGGGGAACAGAAATCGCCGAGAGCCGGAGAAGTTCCCCGGCAGGCTCCGGTTAAGCAAGGGCTGGGGGAGAACCGCCCGAAAACAGGGATAAAAACCTTAAAAAAAATAATACTGGGGGGGTGAAATGTCCTTGTGGGGAGAGGGGCTGTCCGGGTGGAAAAAAACCTCGCTAAAAACCAAGGGGGAAGCATGGGAAACACCAGGCAGGAGATGTGCTCCCAGGGAAAAAAAAAAAAAAAAAAAAAAAAAAAGGAAAAGGAAAAAAAAAAAGGGGGTTTCTCCTACAAAAAAGCGTCCAGCTAGGATTTTCGCCCGGAGAGGCGGCCAGCAGAAGGAGGGTTTGTAGGGCGAGTGGCAAAGGAGTTCGTAGGGTGTCGAAACCCCAAACTCTTTGGCTCCGAGGTAATAATTGGAATTTTACCCCATTGTTCTCCGGTGCTCTCCTTTGTTAATATTTAATTAACATACATCCTCACAATGGCTCGGCCCGGATAGAAAAGGCTTCCTTGTGCTGCCGGGAATAAATATTCCCCGCAATAAGCCCGGCCAGCCGGGCCGGGCCGTGCCGTGCCATATGGGGGCTGCAGCAAAGCGGCGGCAGCGCGAACACGCGGCCGCTTTCCAGCTTAGTTTCTTTATTATTTGGGGGGTTCCCTGGCTAAAACGGTAATAATAGGGATTAAAAAATAAATCCTGGAAGGGGAGGTTGGATGGAGGAAGGGGAGGTTGGTTTTTGAAGGGGAAGCGGGGAGCCCCCGGGAGGGGGACGCGGCTCAGCTGCGCCTTTTGGGGTTGGGGTGGATGGGTTGGGGGATCCGGGGGGGGTCCCGAAAGGGGATGATGGGGTGTGGGGTCCCAAAACGGGAGCGTGGAGAGAGTGTGGGGGTCCCAAAAGAGGATGATGGGATGTGGGGTCCATGAGGGGTTCATGGGGGGGGTCCCAAAAGGGGCTGCTGGGGGGACAGGGGGTGCCGGCGGGGCGGCGCGGTGTCGGTGCTCTCCTCTCTCCCGGCCGTAGGTCCCCGGTCCCGCAAACCAAAGAAGAAAAACCCCAACAAGGAGGACAAGAGGCCGCGCACCGCCTTCACCGCCGAGCAGCTGCAGAGACTCAAGGCCGAGTTCCAGACCAACCGCTACCTGACCGAGCAGCGGCGGCAGAGCCTGGCCCAGGAGCTCGGCCTCAACGAGTCCCAGATCAAAATCTGGTTCCAGAACAAACGGGCCAAGATCAAGAAGGCGACGGGCAGCAAAAACTCCCTGGCGGTGCACCTCATGGCCCAGGGGCTCTACAACCACTCCACCACGGCGAAAGACGGCAAGTCGGACAGTGAATAGCCTGGGGAGGGGAGGGGGGGGGAGGTCGGGGAGGTTGAGGAGGGGGGGGGGGGTTTGCAGGCAAAGTTTATACGATGCAATAATTTAATTAAAAAAAAAAAAAGAAAAGAAAAAAAAAAAAGGGCCAGTGTATAAAGATTATACCAGCATTAATAGTGAAAATATTGTGTATTAGCTATAATTCTGCAATATTCTATGTATATATAATTTACAGGTAAGGTGGTGTAAAAATCCAAGATATCTGATTATAAAATATTTTTTTTTCTTATTTTCTTTTTTTTTTTTTTTTCCTTTTGGTTTGGTTTTGCTTTCGGGGGTTTGGGTTTTTGGTTTCGATATTCTTCTTATTTTATTATTATTTTTTTTTCGGTCGTATGAAGATTTTAGATGCTATCTTTATGATTTTTATTTTTATTTTTGAATGCTTAAGTTGCATTTTTTATAGACTTAAGCGCTGTTTTAATGGACATTGGACGCTGTTTTTTGAAATTCAAAAAAAAAAATAATTAAAAACAACTTTTGCTGAAGTCCAAAGATTTTTATTGCTGCATTTCACACGACTGTGAACCGAATAAATAGTTCTCCTATTTGTTCTATGAGTTTTACCTTTTTTTTTTTTCTCCCCTGCCCCTCCCCTTTTCCTTTTCTTTTTTCTGTTTCTTTTTCTTTTTCTTTTCCTTTTTTTTTTTTTTTTAATTTTCTTTTTTAGCGCTGTGTGCGTCTGGGGCTGGCTTTGGGGACAGACGTGGAGAATTTAATTTAAAAAGAATATATATATATATATATATATGTAACGATAGGGAAAGAAATCTCAAAGCACCGTGTCGAAAGATGCCCAGGGTCCCTTCCCGACCTCCCCCCCACACACACACCCAGTGAGAGGCCAGGGCCGTGCGTGGCTGCAGGGGAGGGGGTCATCTTCCTCCCCCCCCCCTTTTCCCTTTCCCAAAACTGGTTGGGAAAACTTTGGGAAAGGGCCTGGAAAACTTTGGGGTCACCCCTCCCCGGGGCCGGGAGGGGTTGGCAGCGCCCGGGTCCCGGCAGCACCTTCCCCAAGGGTTTGGGTGCAAAATGATAATAATAATAATTTTTAAAAAGAGAGGGGGAAAAAAATTGAAAAAAAAAAAAAAAAGAAAAAGAAAAAAGGATAATTTTTGGTTCTTCCCCCATCCCCGGCCCAGGAGCACGGCGCGACCCGCGGGGTCGCAGCGAGGGGCGGGCGGCCCCTGCCACCCCCACATGGGCTCGGTGGCACCGGGGGGGCTTCTCCCCACGCCCCCCCCCCTTGCCACGGGCACCTGGTGGCTCGGCCCCTCGGCCCTGGAGAGGCAGCGTTTTGGGGTTTCGAGGCGCTGGGGTCGTTGGTGTGGCCGTTTGGCCCCGACCCCTTTTATCCCCCCCACCCCAAATCCCACGGGGGGGGCCGCGTCCCGCGTGGGGTCTCGGTGTGCGGGGGGGGGGGGCTGCTCGGGACGGGCTCTCCTGCGATGCTGGGGTGGGGGGACTTCTCGCTTTGCCTTAAAACCTCTTTATTTTGCAGCTATGATAGACACACGTTGTACATAGTAGTGTAAACTTAAAGAAAAAAAAAATAAAAAAGGGAAAAAAATCACACTATAAAACGAAAGCTGTAATTTTAAATTCTGTGAATAATCATCAGCTGCTTAGGAGACAGGATTAAATGACATTGCCTTTTAGCAAGAAAGCAAAGATTTTTTTTTTTTCTTCCCAGTTTATAAAACATGTGCATTTTACAATTGCAGTATCAAATATTTATAATCTTATGAAATATGAATGTTTCTATTTACAACTGTGCTCTCGAAAAATTGTGAAAACATTCTCACTGCATTTTTGTGTGTTTAAATTCTCGAGGATTACGTTAAATAAAAAAAAAAAAAAAGAGAGAAAAAAAATAAAACAACAACATTTTCTTATGAAATCCGAACCGTGGCCCTCGGACGTCGCGACGGAGCAGCGCTGCTGGGGGAAGCTGCCCCTAGGTGCTGGGGGAGCCCCAAAACCCCCAAATTGCCCTCCTGGTCCCTGAGAGATCGCACCAGAGCCGGAGTGGGAAGCTGAGAGCGTGGAGCCGGGAGTAAATCGGTGGCTGAGGGAGGAGATTTTTTGCAGCCAGGCATTTCGGCAGCGTTTTGAAGGACGAAGAAAGTTTTTGGAGGATTTGTTTCGGGATGAAGAGCAGGGGGCAAGCGGCGGCTGCGCAGCGAGCATCGTCGGGTAAAAAAAAATAAAATTAAAATAAAATAAAATAAAATAAGGAGAAAAAAAAAAGGATGTGGAAACGGAAAGAAAAAAAAAAAAAAAGTTGAATCTCACGCAGAGTCAACAGGTTTCACCTTTTCCGGACTTTCCGTGCCCGGCTCCGCGGTGCGCTGAGGCCGGGCTGTGGCACCGAGGGGGTGCTGCTGAAAATCCCCCCTCGGGAGCACGGCCCGGGGGTCCCCGGGGCACTTCCAGTAGGAGGAACGAAATTTTGGGCCGGGCTGGACCTCCGGTCACCTGCCCTGCTGCCCCAAAGGCAGCCCAGCCCCTTTTCCATGGGGCAGGGAGCGAGGGGCAGAGCCTCTGCTGGGTGCCGCAGGGGCACCCCTGGATAAAATCAAGCTTATTAGTGTTTTATCTTCATAATAATTATTATTATTATTTGTTCAGCTGCTTTGGAGCACGCCCTGCAAGGGGCAAAAAGTCCCCACGGCCGTGCACGTCGCCCTGCTTCCCACCTGCTGAAAGGCGCTGGGCAGTGGGGTTGCTGGCAAATCCTTTATTTTTTTGTGTGTATTTCGGGTCTGGGCCCCTCGGAGGAGACTTGTGTCACCTCGGCCAGGCAGGCAGGTGATCTGCCATCCTGAGGGAGGCAATCGGTGGCTGCTGGCACTACACAGCAGAGTAAACGTGGATGGAAAATAGCTCGGGGTGTCCGGTGGGACAAAGCGGTGGCGCCGTGGGTGTCCGGCGGGGAGGTGGCACCGAGGTTTATTTTGGCTTTTTTTAAAGAAGTTATTAAAGCCTGCACCGGGGGGAAATTCTGGCACCTCAGGGTGCAGTGGGGCAAAGTTTCCACCTGTCCTCCCGCAGCCCGCAATCACGGCGAGAAGAGAAAACAGCTGCGTGGGAAAACTTACCCGGTTTGGGGGGTTAAAAAAAAAAAAAAAAAAAAAAAGTATGGAAACTTATCTAAGCTGCTTCTTTCTCCGGTGACGACAGCCAGCGGGTCTGCGAGGAGCTGCCCCAGCAGGAGCAGGGACAGGAGGCACCTCGCCGCTGCCTGGATTTTATCCAGCCCCTGACGCCAAATGCTTGCAGTGGCTGTGATGCCTTCAGCTCGGGGCAGCAAAGGGCCAGCCTCGGCTGCACTCCTCACCTGCCCTCGGTATTTTTCGGGCAGGCTTTCAGGGGAAAAAAAAAAAAGCTAGAGTTAGAGGCACTGGCTGCTTCTCTCGTCGTTTTTTTGGGGCTGCTGCACAAAAATGCCGCTTTCCCTGCACCCCTCACCCCACTCCAGGCAGCGCTCCCACGGCCGGGCAGCGGCTCCCTGCTGGCTCGGGGAAGGACAGCACAACTAAATTAGCCCTCGTTAATTTAAAAATTTAAAATTAATTTAACAGAAATAGCTGCCGCCCCGGTGCCTTCTGCAATTTTAACAGGGCGACGCCACATCGCCAGAGCAGCCCGAGGAGAGGGAAAAGACCTAAAGCGCGACCCCAAACCGCACAAACCCCCAAGTCTCCTCCAAAAATCCGTCTGCCCGACAGCAGGGGACGGGGACAGGGACAGGGGCAGGGACAGGGACAGGCCCTGCAGACACCCACCACCTGGCACATTTTTTTCCTGGCACTCATCTCTCTGCTAACCGGGCAGGCTCCTTCCCCTCCAGCCAAAGTCCCCTGAATAATAACAATAACAACAAAAAAAGTCAACAGCCCAGGGAAATATTACAGGACCGAGAAAAATCCTTGCGCGGTGCCCACCAGCCCCTCGGTGTAATTATTTAAGCGTGTTGTGTTGTTTTTTTTTTCACCCCCCTAACTATGTTCAATAAGCATCGGAGCACTAAGGCTTAGTGAAGATGTTACTCCTCTCCGCTGTACCTTAACGCAGGATATAGCACAGGCGATGTACAGACCCATGCCCAGGCACTATATATGCAAATGCCCGCGCCATTTATTGTGAAACGCATATCAGAGGAAGAGGGGGAAACTATTTAGCCAGCTCGGGTTCGTGGAAAAAAAAGTAATTCTGTATCCCGCTGATTTAATATCCGACCTCCACATTCAATCCCCGCCCATGCAGCTATCAAAAGTACCCCTGGGATGGCTGGATATCATCTCCAAACTAACATCTGTGATTATGAAACGCTCAGAAGGGGAAGGTTAATAACAATTTGTTTCAAAGGGGCACGAGTCAATTTTACAAACAAATTTGCGCTGCTCTAACAAACAAACAAACAAACCAAGTCAAAACCAGCAGCCCCGGGTGGGGGCAAGCCCTGGGCGCTGGCACCGTGGGTTTGTGTCCTTCTCCCGCTGGGATGGAGCTGGAGAAGCCCGGGACGAGCCCGGGAGAGGCAAACGGGGATTGGAAACCTCTCCTTGTGCCCGCGGAGAGCTTTGGGGATGCGCCCCGGCACCGGCGTCTCCAGCAGAAACAGCGGCAGACACGTTTGGGGAGCTCCAGCAGGCAGTCCCGGGTTTTGATTTATTTTTTAATTTTATTTATTTTTTATTATTTTCAGGAAGTCAGGACGGTGCAGGAAGCAGAGAGGGGCGGATTGGGGCTTTGCAGCGCTGGGAGGGGGGGGATGCGCACAGGGCACGCTGAGCGCAGCCCCGCAGCAGAAGCCCACGCCAGATCTGCTCCATGGCACGCTGGGGACCCCCGGCCAGCTCAGGCGGGGATGAGATGCCGAGCACGGCCCCAGCACGGCCCCAGCCTCGGGAATAAACGGCCTGAATTATCCCGGGCAGGAGGAAACCCGCTCCGCACAACAGCTGGAGCCACCCCGGCCCGGGCACTTCACCCCCAGCACCTCCTCTCGCTGTGCCACCTCCTCGGCCTGGAAAGAAATTTAAATTTGGCGTTTGACACATTTTTAAAGCCTTAAAAAATAATAAAATAATAATAAATAAATTAGGCACACACGCGAGGGGATGTGCCGCTCCTGGCGCTGCGTGGGAACCAGGGGGCGCGGGGGGAATGGGGGGGGGGTGGTCCCGCGTGTCCCCGGGACGGGACCCGGTGCCTGGTGCCATTCCCCTGGGACCAGCCCCGTGTCCTCGCCAGCCCCCGGTCTGTACCTCCCTGGGTGCGCCCGCCCTGTATTTCTTAAAATAAAATAAAGATAAAATTTTAAAAGCCTAGGTGCTGCTCCTAAAGGAGCTGGTGTTTTCCAAGCCTCCCCTTCCAGCTGCCCATGGCCGGGCAATGCCTCTTCTCGCCCGAGCCCCGGGGCCAAATTTCTTCCGAGTTTGTGTGGAGCTGCAGGTCTTGGCCCCCTGCCCCCTCTTGGGCTGCCCCCCGTGTGTCCCCGCAGCTGGGGACAGCATCCCCCAGCTGGGGCAGCATCCCCCAGCCCGGACAGCATCCCCCAGCATTTACAATTCGTGCGTAAATACGCGTGGGTAAACGCACCGCAGGCATTTCGTTAGCGGCGGGTGGGTGCTGATGGGTGCGGGGCACCCAACCCTGCCCGAGGGGTGCGGAGCAGAGGAAGGTGCCCTGCACCCTGCCGGACCTTCGGCCTCCGAGGAGCAGCGGAGCTGGGAGCACACAACTTGTGA